>NC_057812.1:481520046-481749289 GCF_018294505.1 Triticum aestivum
CATTTCCGCGCCGGCCACCGCGTCCCCGCCACTTGGCGCCGTCCGAGTGGTCGTGCCCCCACCCAGCATCGCTCCTGCCCACTCAGAGGCCTCCACGTCGCCTCGCAGCCCCTCTCCATCGACGTGGCCCGCCGCAGCCCGCAACCGGCCTGTTCGGGCCGATCTAGGCCTGAGGTGCCAGTGTCGCGCCGCCACCGTTCGCCATCCTCCTACCCCGAGCGGGATCGAGGAGATGAGCTCCAGATCAAGCTCTTGGAGCCGCCCGACCCCGTCCTCATCGGCGGCCTTGCCGGAGCCGCCACCGGAGGACACCCAGGCCGGACCCCGCCGCCCTATTCCTCTCCTCCTCCCTCTGATTCTCCCTTGTCTTCCTCTCTCAAAACCCCTCTCTCTCCTGCAGGAGCTCCGCCATGGCCGCCCGATGGAGCTCGCCGCCGTGCCTCCTCCGGCTAGATCTAGGCTGGAGCTGCCTGGATCCGCCGCCCCCGCATCCATCCGCGCGTGGGCCTCGGCCCACCGCTCGCGTTGAACGCAACCTCCCAAGGCCCAACAGCCTCCAGCCGGGCCAAGGCCCGATGTGAGCAGCCCCTCCAGATCCCCTGCTCCTGTTGGGCCTTTGCATAGATTCAACCCGTCATGTTTTTTCCTGTCCAGCGATTTTAGCATTTATCCTGAGATAACAGTTTTGCAGTTTAGCCCCTAAACTTCATGCATATAAGAACTCATTAACCGTGCATCATATTAAAATGTTTCATATATGAAAAATGCTTAGAATCTTGTCTAGTTTCTTAATATCCAACCTTGATGCATGTTTAAAAGGTTTAAAATGTTGTTTGTGTTTATTTTTCATAATGCCATGTTAAAAATGTTTTATTTCATAACTAAATAACCATAACTCCAAATTAATGGTAAATGGGGTAGAAAAATGCCTAGTTTAACATGTTGGCACTACTTTGCATGTTTAACAACTCTAAAATTGTGTTTATGATAGAATAGTACCAAATTCATAATATGCATATGAGGATTTTCCGGACTTGTTGTTTGTTATTTCCGGCCTCATTTAAACTTGCCTAGATAGGTAGTTTTCTTATGTTTCACCTCTTGCCTTGTTTAACAACATTTAATTTTGTTGAGTACATAATTGAGAGAGAACTAAATAAGTCATGTGGTGTTTCGTCAATATGCAACTCGTTGCATATTGAGCTCCACTTAACTTGTAGTGTTGTTTGTGCACTTTGCCATGCCATGTTTCATTAAACCGGACATGCATCATACTTGATTGTGCATCATGACATGTTTATGTGATGGTTGTTTACTATGTTGCTTGCTTCTTTCCGGGTTGCTTCTCTCGTTAGCTTCGGTTTCGTTCTAGAGTTGTGAGGATCCGTTCGACTATGTCGGTTTGTCTTCTTCATGGACTCATTCTTCTTCCTTGCGGGATCTCAGGCAAGATGACCATACCCTCGAAATCACTTCTATCTTTGCTTTCTAGTTATTCATTCTATCGCTATGTCGCGTTACCTACCACTTGTTTATCATGCCTCCCATATTGCCATGTCAAGCCTCTAACCCACCTTCCTAGCAAACCGTTGTTTGGCTATGTTACCGCTTTTGCTCAACCCCTCTTATAACATTGTTAGTTGCAGGTGAAGTTGAAGTTTGTTCCATGTTGGAACATGGATATGTTGGGATATCACAATATTTCTTATTTTAATTAATGCATCTATATACTTGGTAAAGGGTGGAAGGCTCGGCCTTATGCCTGGTGTTTTGTTCCACTCTTGCTGCCCTAGTTTCCGTCATACCGGTGTTATGTTCCTTGATTTTGCGTTCCTTACGCGGTTGGGTGTTATGGGAACCCCTTGACAGTTTGCTTTGAATAAAATTCCTCCAACAAGGCCCAACCTTGGTTTTACATTTGCCTAACAACCTATTACCCTTTCCTTGGGTCGGCCAACCCGAGGGTCATCTTTATTTTAAACCCCCCGGGCCAGTGCTTCTGTAAGTGTTGGTCTAAACTAGAGTCCTTTGCAGCGCCACCTCGGGGAAACTTGAGGGCTGGTTTTAGTTGTACGGAGTGCTCATCCGGTGTTGCCCCGAGAACAAGATATGTGCAGCTCCTATCGGGATTGTCGGCACATCGGGCGGTCTTGCTGGTCTTGTTTTACCATTGTCGAAATGTCTTGTAACCGGGATTCTGAGACTGATCGGGTCTTTCTGGGAGAAGGAATATCCTTCGTTGACCGTGAGAGATTGTGATGGGCTAAGTTGGGACACCCCTGCAGGGTATAAACTTTCGAGAGCCGTGCCTGCGGTTATGTGGCAGATGGGAATTTATTAATGTCCGGTTGTAGAAAACTTGACACTTAACTTAATTAAAATGCATCAACCGCGTGTGTAGCCGTGATGGTCTCTTTTCGGCGGAGTCCGGGAAGTGAACATGGTTCTTGTGTTATGGTTGTGCGTAAGTAGTTACAAGATCACTTCTTGATCACTTCTAGCTTCTCGACTGCTACGTTGTTTCTCTTCTCGCTCTTATTTGCGTATGTTAGCCACCATATATGTTTAGTGCTTGCTGCAGATAGTCTTGATCTCGCGGGTGTGAGATTGATGAGTCCTCGTGACTCATAGATTCTTCCAAACAGTTGCAGGTGCGGATGATACTAGTGCAGGTGGCACAAGCGAGCTCAAGTGGGAGCTCGATGAAGATCTTGATCGTTGTTTTGTGTCTTTTCCGGTTGATCAGCAGTGGAACCCAGTTGGGACGATCGGGGATCTACCATTTGGGATTTATCTTCCTTTTCTGTTGGATTTAACTGTAGTCGGTCTATGAGTGTATTTGGATGTTGTATGAATTATTTATGTATTGTGTGAAGTGGCGATTGTAAGCCAACTCTTTATCCCTTTCTTATTCAATACATGGGATTGCCTTTAAGTCGTGCCCCGACACGTGGGAGATATAGCCGCATTGTGGGTGTTACAAGTTGGTAATCAGAGCCATCCCCGACTTAGGAGCCCCCTGCTTGCTCGAATCGTTGACATTGTTTAGTCTAGAACAAAATGTTTTGAGTCTTAGGATTATATATATCAGAGAGTAGGATTTTTTTTACTCCTCAGTCCCTTCGTTGCTCTAGTGAGGCCTCCTGACGTAGAAGTTTTGACTCTCCTCTCCTCAAATTTCACTAAAAAAAATTTAGGATCATGCGGGTATCTTGGAATCGTTCCTATAGTCTTGTGACAAGAACATTGTTCTTGGTGCCTCCTGACATTTAGGGGTTGTGGCAGTGTCCCGGGGAGTTGAGCTCCGAGGTGTTGTCGTCACAATTTTATCATTGCAGTTCTGGAGTACCTGAGTTCGCCGACACCGAAAATCTCTTTTATGCAGCTGCTGGTGATATAACCTCGACGCCACCCAATACTGGGGCGGGAGTTCAGGAGTATTGCCATAACTCGTATAGCAGATGCTTTTCTAAGGTTGAGGTACATGATTTCCGAAGGTTTCTTGGTTATGTGTTGAAGAATGAGTACAACTGGATGTAGGGATTGTTAGTTTGGGTGAGATATTATGCTTCCCCTGTATCCCCAACACCTGATTGCACCAGAAAGTTTCGGGAGTTTATAAGTGGGAATTCAAGTAGCTCCTAGAATATCTTTCCAACAGACACATGATACGATATGGGGTCTATCATATGTTTGTTTCCGGCTTATTCTACAAGACAATCCTTTGTTTTATTTTTGTTGTGGTATTCGAGTTGCTTCAATGTCAAGTGTTGATTCCATACCTTTCCTAAGCGGTGTTCTCATATTCCTATGTGAACATTAATCCTTCTTATTTATCGAGATTGTCATGCCAATTCTTTTCCAACTGACGCGCTCCTCTTCAAGTGGATCCAATCATTTTCAACATTCGCAAGATCAATTCTAAGTTCTTGCAACGGTGTTTGTTTCATCCTTCCCAAGTTGCTTTTGTTTTTGCTCCCTCCCACCCTTTTCCTTCAAGGACTCACATATCTTAATCTAGTTTCCATTTTATTCATGTGAAGTCTCTTTATTTTTTTCCTCCATGTTCTTACCTGGTGTTTCTCATGAAGATTCTAAGGAGCTACAAGTTCATCGTTCTTCGTTCTCTTTCTTCTCCGGTGGTCTAAACTCAAGTTTCGTTGTTGATCATATCTCTTCCTTTTGGTTTACATGCTTTCCATGTTGGAATTTCTTATACAAGGCTCTCTTATTTTTTTCACCTCTCTCTGTTCATATTCGGGGTGTTGAAGATATCTCAGAAGATTTACGTTTCCATTCTTAATCCGTTCAAGCTATTTCGAGGTCATTATCTCATTCAAGCCATTTAATTCAACTGGTGCAATCTATCTTTTCAAGTAATCGTCCAAAGGTGTTTCTTTTGAGTGGGCCCTAACCCACATGACTTTTCCCAGGATCTTACCTGACTCTTCTAATATTTTCGGAGCTATTCTCAAATCTTCTAAAGTTTGATGTAAGAATGATTTATCATCTGTCATATGTTTTTATTCAAGATCTTTCAAATTCTGGTCATCGTTGGTTCATCATTTCTATTCTTCGTTGTTCCGGAGTGGCTCATCATTTCTCATGGTGGTTCTCATCATCTTTCTCAACATTTGAAGACCGAAGAGTTCTCCTCCAAATCTTATTCGTTCTTCCAAACATGCGTAGTTCAAGCTTGATGCCATCGTCTCACAATTGTTTTCGATTGTGAGAATTCTTTCCACCCATCCGAAGCACTTCATGAGTTGTTTCCATTTCTTTCCTCCGAAGGCCATCATGTCATAATTCTTCATTCTCAGTGTGTAGCTATCGTGCTCCAAATCTTACCGGCGCATCATTCAAGTATTCTCTAATCAGCTCGTGATCTATTCAGTCTCTTGTATTTATATTCTCTCAAGTATCTTTGTTCTTTATATAATTCTTCTCGGTGTTTCTTTATTTTTTTTCTTTGTTCATTTTCAATTCTTACGGTGGTTCGTTCAATAGTTCTCTTCCTTGGTTATCATATCAATTCATTCGTTCTTTCCAATCCTACCGACGGATCGTTGAAGACTTTTCTCAAGTTTGCACTATATCCCTCTTAATCCTTTCTACGAGAATAAGTAATATGCCAAATCCGTTGCTTGTCATTAATTTAATTGGTGAAGGATACGCATAACGTAATTCTTATTATTGTTTCATCCAAGTGATCTAGTTTTTTGTTCCAGAGTTGTTCGTCACGTCACATTTCTCGGTTCGAGATGCTTCATCTTTTCTTTCCCAGAGTTCCAAGCTCTTTCAATTATATCATTTCAAAGCTCCATCTAATCATTGCAAGGCTTCAATCTTATTCTTTTCATCCTTCACTTCTTTTTGATCATTCTTTTATTACCGGAGTTCTTCATGGAGGCTACTTGGTGGTTCTTTGAGGATTCTTGTCATTCTTCATTTGTTCTTCAAGATATCTCTCAAAATTATGATCCGCCAAGCTATACTCAAAATTAAACAGGGTGCTCAACACATGTTTTGTTTTGAGGAGTTCAAGTATTCTTCATCGTGCATTCCAAAATGCACTTCTTCCTACCTTATCTCTTGAGATGGTGTTATTTCATTCTTGTTAATTTCCCTTCGTGTTTCATGATTCATAAGTTGTCCGGAATGACATATTTTAAACCCATTATTTTCAATTCGTTCATGAGATCCTTTGCAACCTATCAATCTCTTCATTGGAGTTATCTTGGGTTATATTTCACCTAAAGCTTTCCCTAAGGGTTGTTGCTATTTATGGTGCTTATAAATGATCCAAGTTCTTCATTTATCCTCCCGGTGAAATAAGTTTCTAGTCTCCTTGTTGAAATCAATTCAATCTTTTGTTTCCGTTAGTGGCAGAATTTCACCTCATAGTTTTGAGATGTTCTCCATAAGCCCACTACAAGCTTTTTCTTTTTGTTGTTGGTTTTCCAACAACTCCGTTATAACATTCTTGGAAGGGTGCTTTCCAAACTCATTTGTGACAGAAGTTGTCATTTTCTTCTCAATTCTTTCCTTTCCGACGATCCAACTTCTATTCTTTCGTTCCTGAGGCATTGTGATGTTGCTCTCTTCACCCATCATCCCATTTTTGTCAAAGATCATGTTCTTTCCTTTTGCTTATCCATTCAAATGGAGTGTCGTGTCCTTCATTCAAGTTCTTTCATCTTATCAAGTTTTGCCTCCCTTCTCAACCGGAGTGCTGTCTGGAATCTTTATTACCCCTTTTGCCATTCTTTCAATAGTTTCGGAGGCAGTGTGTTGTTGATTTCATCAAGTATCCTCTCATCTTATCAAGATCATGTTAGATTCCTTCCAATTACTGTCGGAGTGCTGTCCAAATTATATCATTCTTATTCCGTCTCTATCTTGTTTTAACCGGAGTAATGTGTCTATCATTCCTCTTCTAACCGGAGTCTAATCCAAGTGCTTTCATTTTTGCCAAGTTCATATTCTATACCTTCCATTTCCAACCGGAGTGTTGTCGTAATTGATCTTTATCGTTCCTTGTACATATCGTTTCAATCGGAGTGCTTGCATGTACTTCTTGTCCATTGCAACCCTTTTCTTATGTCTTTCAACCTACAAGGTTCTGGTAATGTTTCGTGTTCCTCTTTTCTAATGGAGTGTTTTCAACTTTGTTCATCTTTGTTGTATTCTTTCTTTCAATTTGTCCAACCTCGCAAGGTTCTTTGCTTTCACTCATTTGTCAAAGAAGCAACTTAGTTTTACCTCTTCCCCTTCCTTTTCCGTTTCCCCGGTGCCATCCTTAGATCTCGGGACGAGATCCTCTTGTAGTGGTGGAGTGTTGTAACGCCCCGAGACGGATGTGCCAGGTGTCTTCCAGTAATTTGTTGTTGTTGCCTTGTCATTCGCTTGCATCTTGCATCTTGCCATGTCGTCATGTGCATTGCATCATCATGTTTTCAAAACTTGCATCCGTCCCGGTCTCCCCGTTCCTTCCGTTGTCAGTTCGGAGCCTAGACACACTTGCACGCGCCCGCGGCACGTCTGAAATATATTTTATAAGTGGTCGGAAAATGTTCTCGGAATGGGATGAGAGTTGGCGTGCGGTCTTGTTATCTTGTAGGTAGGCCGCCTGCCAAGTTTCATCGCATTTGGAGCTCGTTTGATAGCACAACCGTTAAACTTATAGCGTCATTATAGCCGGTAGAACGTCGGACGTTTTCGGTCTCCGAAAACCTGTGCCGGGTTGCATCTCTCCCCTCTCCTCTCATCCCAAACCTCCTACACAGTCCACAAACCCCACCTAGTCCCCCCTCTGTCCGGAGCCGCACGATCATGATCGGGGGCTCCGAAACACTCCAGAAACCCCTCCAAACCCTAATCCTAGCCTCCTTTCCTATTTAAACCCTTCCCCTTCCATTTTTGGCAGCCTCCTAACCCTCTCCTTGTTTTCCGTGCCGCCCCAATCATCAGCATCGCCGCTCCCCTCTGTTTTCGTGCCGGCCATCGCGTCCCCGCCACTTGGCGCCGTCCGAGTGGTCGTGCCGCCACCCAGCATCGCTCCTGCCCACTTAGAGGCCGCCACGTCATCTCACAACCCCTTTCCACCGCCGTGGCCCGCCGCAGCCCGCAACCGGCCCGTCCAGGCCGATCTGGGCCCAAGGAGCCCGTGCCGCGCCGCCATCGTTCGTCGTCCTCCTGCCCCGAGTGGGATCGAGGAGATGAGCTCCCGATCGAGCTCTTGGAGCCGCCCGACCCCGTCCTCACCGGCGGCCTTGCCGGAGCCGCCACCGGATGACACCCAGGCCGGACCCCGCCGCCCTGTTCCTCTCCTCCTCCCTCTGATTCTCCCTTGTCTTCCTCTCTCACAACCCCTCTCTCATGCAGGAGCTCCGCCATGGCCGCCCGATGGAGCTCGCCGCCATGCCTCCTCCGGCTAGATCTAGGCTGGAGCTGCCTGGATCCGCCGCCCCCGCATCCATCCCCATCGTCTGCCGGACCGCCCCGCCGCCGGAGCGCCACCCCGCCATCGGTCGTCGCCGTTCCTGCCTGCCCGCGTGCGCGCATGTGATCACACATACTCCTCTCGCGCGTGGGCCTCGGCCCACCCTCTCGTTGAACGCAGCCTCCCAAGGCCCAGCAGCCTCCAGCCGGGCCAAGGACCAATGTGAGCAGCCCCTCCAGATCCCCTGCTCCTGTTGGGCCTTTGCATAGATTCAACCCATCATTTTTTTCCTGTCCAGTGATTTTAGCATTTATCCTGAGATAACAGTTTTGCAGTTTAGCCCCTAAACTTCATGCATATAAGAACTCATTAACCGTGCATCGTATTAAAATGTTTCATATATGAAAAATGCTTAGAATATTCTCTAGTTTCTCAATATCCAACTTTGATGCATGTTTAAAAGGTTTAAAATGCTGTTTGTGTTTATTTTGCATAATGCCATGTTAAAATGTTATATTTCATAACTAAATAACCGTAACTCCAAATTAAATAAACTTTATATGTAAATGGGGTAGAAAAATGCCTAGTTTAACATGGTGGCACTACTTTGCATGTTTAACAACTCTAAAATTGTGTTTAGGACAGAACAATACGAAATTCATAATATGCATATGAGGATTTTTCGAACTTGTTGTTTGTTATTTCTGGCCTCATTTAAACTTGCCTAGGTAGGTAGTTTTCTTATGTTTCACCTCTTGCCTTGTTTAACAACATTTAATTTTGCTGAGTACATAACCGAGAGAGAACTAAATAAGTCATGTGGTGTTTCGTCAATATGCAGCTCGTTGCATATTGAGCTCCACTTAACTTGTAGTGTTGTTTGTGCACTTTGCCATGCCATGCTTCATTAAATCGAACATGCATCATACTTGATTGTGCATCATGACATGTTTATGTGATGGTTGTTTACGATATTGCTGGCTTCTTTCCGGGCTGCTTCTCTTGTTAGCTTCGGTTTCGTTCCAGAGTTGTGAGGATCCGTTCGACTACGTCGGTTTGTCTTCTTCATGGACTCGTTCTTCTTCCTTGCGGGATCTCAGGCAAGATGACCATACCCTCGAAATCATTTCTATCTTTGCTTGCTAGTTGTTCGTTCTATCGCTATGTTGCGTTACCTACCACTTGTTTATCATGCCTCCCATATTGCCATGTCAAGCCTCTAACCCACCTTCCTAGCAAACCGTTGTTTGGCTATGTTACCGCTTTCGCTCAGCCCCTCTTATAGCGTTGTTAGTTGTAGGTGAAGTTGAAGTTTGTTCCATGTTAGAGCATGGATATGTTGGGATATCACAATATTTCTTATTTTAATTAATGCATCTATATACTTGGTAAAGCGTGGAAGGCTCGGCCTTATGCCTGGTGTTTTGTTCCACTCTTGCCGCCCTAGTTTCCGTCATACCAGTGTTATGTTCCTTGAATTTGCGTTCCTTACGTGGTTGGGTGTTATGGGAACCCCTTGACAGTTCGCTTTGAATAAAACTCCTCTAGCAAGGCCCAACCTTGGTTTTACATTTGCCTAACAACCTATTACCCGTCCCTTGGGTCGGCCAACCCGAGGGTCATCTTTATTTTAACCCCCTGGGCCAGTGCTTCTCTAAGTGTTGGTCCGAACTAGAGTCCTTTGCAGCACCAGCTCGGGGAAACTTGAGGGTTGGTTTTAGTTGTACGGAGTGCTCATCCGGTGTTGCCCTGAGAACGAGATATGTGCAGCTCCTATCGGGATTGTCGGCACATCGGGCGGTCTTGCTGGTCTTGTTTTACCATTCTCGAAATGTCTTGTAACCGGGATTCCGGGAGAAGGAATATCCTTCATTGACCGTGAGAGCTTGTGATGGGCTAAGTTGGGACACCCCTGCAGGGTATAAACTTTCAAGAGCCGTGCCCGTGATTATGTGGCAGATGGGAATTTGTTAATGTCTGGTTGTGGAGAACCTGACACTTATCTTAATTAAAATGCATCAACCACGTTGTCGTATCACGAGTTCTGACACACCCTTGAGGTTCGAACTCTGGGGTATGCGCGAAGTCCTTTCCCTCCTGCCGATCTACACCCTAACTCGTTAAGGTCTCGCAGACGAACTCGACGCACTCGCAACACAAAAACACCCGGTTTATACTGGTTCGTGCCACCGTTGTGGTGTATTACCCTACTCTAGTGTGGCGGTGGTGGATTGCCTCTTGGGCGAATGAAGAACAATACAAAGGGAAGAACAACCTCCTGAGGTTGAGGTGTTCTTGTGCTTAGTGTGCTAAGGGTGAGATGCCTCTCCGTCGTTCCTCTGCGGTGGTGGCTAGTTCTACTTATATAGGCCCTGGTCCTCTCACCAAATATTGAGCGGGAAGGGAGCCAACAATGGCGTCCCATTTTGAAAGGGGACAGCTAGTACAAGCTATCCTGACAAAAGGTGGTCTTCGCCTGCCAAAGGTTCTGGTGGTGACGCCGTCCTGGGATCCATGGTGACCTCCATCTTGCCGTCCTTCTGGTCTCGGTCTCATTGCACCAATATGGAAACCTTTGCCTAATGCCTCAGTACTCTGTGCCTGTGCTTGCCTCCTTAGCACCAAAGAGGAAACAAGGACGCTGCGCGCGCTGGCGCCCGCCTGGCGCCCGCCTGGTGTCGATCGTCATGGCTCACGTCATGTGAGACTCGCGAGGTTCGCCCCACCTTGATGTCTCCGCTCCTCGCGAGGCAGCCTGGTGAGGCCACTCCTGAGGAGGTCTTGCGTCGTTCGCCTCGCGAGGTTTGGCCCCTCGTGAGGGTCTTGAATGCCTTGTTGATGATGGGCCGTACAGACCTACCAGCACAGCCATGCCATGGGCCACAGGCAGGCAAGTCTGGGGACCCCCATTCCCAGAACGCCGACAGTAGCCCCCGGGCCCAAGGCGTTCTCGGGCTTGGCTTCAAGGCAAAGCCAGAGGATCAAGCGCAGAGCACCGCGGGCCCCAAAAGTGTGCGGCCTCGGTTGACGCATGGCGGTTGATTGGTCGTGGGCGTCTCCGCTTCCCCACACCGCCTTTGAATCAGCGTGGCTATGCGGCCCCCGCAACCTACACAGTTATTCTCCCATTGCCCACGCCTTGTCTCCCCAGTCCTTCTGCTTCCTCGAGACTCCACTCCTCCTCTTCAATATGTCCCGCACTCCACCTGCCTTGTCGCCATGGCGCCGAAACAATCAGACAAGGGGAAGAGGCCTCTATCTTTGCCAAGTGCACCTCCGTCCTTCGAGCCTATGCTCGGCCGACCTATAGTGCTCAACGACGAGGCCATGGACAAGGTGCGCCCCATGCTCGCTTCCAGTTTCAACGAATGGGGAGAGACGGCGGCTTGGCTCGCGTCTTGCTCTCGCATTGCCCGGGCAGCCACCGAGGTCCCAATCTTCATAGATGCCCTTTGGGCTAGCCTGATTCCGCCTTCTTCAACGTGGTGCTCGAGCATTATCAGATCCACATGCTGCATCTCGACCCTCAATCCGTGACTCTTCTTGCTGTTTTCGCCTTTGTCTGCGAAGCCATGGTTGGGCATCGCTCCTTCGGTGGCCCTCTTTCACCACTTCTTCTCACTGTATCTGACAAACCCGTGACAGAGCTCAGGGTGTGTGAGCTTCCATGCCGTGGCCGCGATGGCGGGCAAGGGGATCGACTTCGAGCTTCCTCCATCCACGAGCGAGTTTCGGACATGATGGGTGTTTGTCGATGCTGGTGTGCTCAGCCCTCTGCTCCATGCTACGCCAGGGCCTGCTGTTCCCAACTCCAGTTGGGGCTACTAGAGGCTCGCGAGCCCCCGTCTCGTTCCCGTCTGGCTCAGGCTGAGGAGGTTGAAGGACCGCGGCGTGGCTGCGCCTATGGTGGTGAAGGAGTTCGTCAAGCACTGAGTCGCTCCGCTCCAGCGTCATTCCTGCCTGATGTGGGCCTTGCTCAACATTCAGGACCATATGAGGTTTCAGGAGGAGGGGCTTCCTCTTAAGACATGGCAAACGATGCTTGCGGTCCTGACGAGTGCCCCCCTGCCGGACGACATGCCCAGGAAGAGCTGTCTGCTGTACCGATGCGAGAACAGCGCCAAATTCGCCAAGAGCATGCCCTCCTTTGATGAGTGGGGGCTGCACCCGGTCGGCCTGGTGGGGCCCTGCGAGAACCCCGTCGATGTGGTTCCCTTCCTCGCCGCCGGCGCCGAGCTCGCCCCGAGTGAGGGTGCAGGAGGGCGAGCTCCGACGAAGGCCGACGACCCAAGTGATGAGGAGTACATGCCACGTGGTGATCCTGGGGCATTGTCCTCGAGAGCTCGCAATCCCTCCCTTGGGGTGTCGGTTTCTGAGGCGATGCATCATGTGGTTCCCGAGGTCAAAGCCCCAGAGGCCACAGGAGGTCGTGGTGAGACGGCGCCTAACTGTTCACCGCAGCGGGCACCCCTGAAGTTGTTCCTCCGAGCTCTTCCTCGGCCTCGCTCCGCGCCGGCCGCCATGTCCAGCACTTCGGTCGGCTTTGCGTGGACTTCGAGGAGCTCCGCAAGAGGAAGGGATCCCCGAGCGGCAACAACATCTTTGGGCCGTTGAAGCGGCGAAAGTACATTGCCGTCGATGAGTAAGTACCTTATGTTAGTGATCTTCCGTGTGTCGCCTTCCTTTCCTGACGATTATCCCCTTAGGACTCCTTAGGCCAAGGCTACGAAATCTCCTGAGAGGCAGCTTCCTCTCCTCCCGTTGCACGCGCCAAGCTCCAGCGCTGCGGGCTCAGGTGCTGCCCACGGCGTGGGAGTTGGTCCGTCACCTGGGCGCCCCGAGCTTGCACCCTCGTCATCCTTCCCTCATGGCCTTGCTCAGAGCGCAATAGGCGTGCCACGAGCTCCTCCTCTGGTCATGAACAATAGCTGGTTGGCTTCGATCTTCAGCTCCTCCTCACGTAGCGGCCCCCTTCTGTCTGGGGCCCCTCACGAGGTCGGGCTGGAGCCTGGAGCGGCACCAGCCTGTAGCCCCCTATCAAGAGGGGTTCCACATGCAGCCCATATGGCGGAGGACGAAGTGGTTCGCGCGTCAGAGTTCGAGCGCGGGCGGAGCGTTGTTCATCATGAGCTCTTCCAGGAGGCGATGGGCGCGATGAGATGACTTGGTGAAGAGCTTGCAGACATCGACGCGCGCCTCAAGGCCGAGGGTCTGCAGCTGATGGAGGAGTGGCACAGGCTGAAAGTGGCCATCAACCTTGGGCGCCACCAGCGCGAGCTTGAAAACACGAAGGCTGAGGCCTCTCTTGTGGCCTCCCGTGAGGCCTGCTCCCGAGCTCTGGAGGAGGCTCGTGAAGCTGACCGCCATCGCGAGGCTATGGAGAAGCGCGTGTGGGAGCTCCACGCTTGGGGCGCGTCCCTCGAGCAGCAAGTGGAGGCGCGGAAAGCCGCTCTCATGTCGCTGAGGGGGATGCCTGCCGAGGAAGATGAGGTTGGGAAGCGCGAGGAGGCATTGGCTCTGGAAGCCGTGGAGCGTAGCCTCGAGCTTGAGCAACTGGAGACGAGGGAACGTCAGGTTGCCCAAGTGTAAGATGCCGTCGGGGCTCGTGAGGCCAAGGTCCAGGAGGAAGTCGACCGCTGGGTTGCCGAGGTTCACGCGGATCTTGAAGGTCGGTACGCCTTGAAGCTGAAGCTTGCGGGACCTGGGGCTGCGGGCAGGACCGCTGCTCCTCGGCCCAAGTTAGATGAGGCGGAGAGGCGTGAGGAGGCCACGGCCGCCGCCCTGGTCACGGTGCAGGCGGACTTGTCCTCCGCCCGCGCCGAGCTGCTTTCCCTTTAGAGGCGGGTAGACGACGCCGAGGCCGTCACGCGGCAAAACAGGGAGGAAGTGCTTCAATGGCGGACGCTGGAGCGCAAGCACGCCCCCATGCTTCAGGGTCTCTAGAGCAGGGCTAACGCCGCCTTGAGCTTCATCTGTGACGAGAATGCACCGCCTCCCCACTCGGATGACTACGCCAGTCACCTGACCTTCTTCTCCAACGTGGTGACGCGCCTAGAAGCCCGGTCTAATAGGGCTCGCTAGCTCATGGAGGAAAGGAGTCGCAGTCTGCTTGGGCGCGTGTTCTCCCGCGTCTTCAGCCACCTCTGGAACATCGACCTCAACTTCGATTTTGACGCCGCTATTGCTCCTGTGCCAGAAGCCATCCGGGGCGACTTGGCGCAGTGGGTTGAAGACCACGTGGATGCGCTGGTTAGGGCCTTCGCTTCCGACGATGATGGGGTTGTGGTTGCGGTGGACGAAGGTGACGTGGTCGATGACGGGGACGTCGGCGCCGGTGGAGGTGGAGGCAACGCAAACGACGGTGACAGCGATGCCAGCGGCGCGTCTGAACACGACATGGGGGACGCGACGAGCGACATATCTGGCTAATTCCTGGTTCCTTTACTGCTCCACCCTGTATGCAAAAACTCGGGCATGGCCCCTAAAGATTGTGAGAGCATTTTGGGAGGGGGAGCCCCTCATGTAAGCAAATCATGATTTCTACTCCTTTATGCCGAGCCGAGGGTGTGTTTTGGTCGGTCATGAGTCTGACGACAAGCTTTGTCGTTGTGGCTTACCTTAGCTGGAGCGGGCCCTGAATTGGGTTTGCCTACCCGCCCGAGATGGCCTCGCAAGGTTCCTGCGCCGGTCGGCGCGCATGGCGCGCGTGCTGCGCTCAGCCCCGCTCGCGAGGGGGAGGCAGCGAGCGTGAGCTCCAGAACAAGGCAAGAACCGGATGGCAAGAAATCACTTGACCGAGAAAATACACCCCCCGCATGCATCAACAAAAGCTCGACGTCAACTTAAATCCAAATCCAGAAAGCAAGGCTACAGAAGAAGTGATCCAAAGCAAATGGCCGCGTCCGGCGCCTAGTCTACTCTTCTGGTCTTCGAGTCTTCTCACCGGCCCGGAGCTAAGTGCTACCACTAGGCATGGGAGGGAGCCCCAGGACCTAAGGCCGACACCCCTGAGACTCCGGGGCATGTACATCCCCACTCATTATTACATTAGAGTGTCACGGGCGACGAGCTTCACATGCACTTGGCCTTCTTCACAGGAACCGGCCTTGCTTCATATCGCTGGATGAGGGCCCCACCTTGCGCCATCCCCTACCATCGCTGGGACGACCAGAAACCTGGACGGCCCAACAAGGGCAGAGGGGACGCCAGTGGCGCCCTCGGCGACCATGGGTCCTCTCCCAGGGGAAAAGGTCGTGGTTGCCACCCCGGCAGAGGGCCTACCTCCGGACGCTGCCTTGCTCCGCGTGACTTGGGGAGGGGCCTTGCTCCTGGCCCCTTCCACGCAGCCCCCAGCGGATCTCTCTTGTCGTGCCGGAACCACCGTTGGACGTTGGGGCCTGGTTCATCTATGACTCATGGTTAGCGTAAGCTTGCTCCTAAGGGATTAGTGGTACCATATATCTGTTGTCGATGGTGCGGTTGGCGGGGCTCTCTGGCGGCTCCTGAAAGGCTTCAGCTCCTAATGCTTCCTCCTCCCAACCTGGCCCGAGAAACGAGCCAGGGTCGTCCTTCGATGTGTACTCCCGATCCATCATGCGGGGCACATAGGCTTCCGGGCTGTTACCCCAAACACCTCGCCGTAGTGCCCCACACTCCACGTCGCTCGACCCAGCACAACGTCCTGAGGATGATAATGCGATGCCTCGCTGGGGCCATGGGGGGCAACGCTCGTGCCCGCGCTCACCAGAGGCGGTGCGGGGGCAATGGGGCCTCCGGCGCCACCGGCCGTCCTGGGGCCGATGGTGCCCTCAGGCGCACCTGAGGGCGCGCCGTTGTAGCGTGGCCCGTCGCGAGGCCCTGCGGCAGCTCGGGAAGGAAGTTGATAGTAGAAAGGCGGCGCTCCTGATGCCACCGCATCTAGCAGCTCAGCGACACGTTCCAGCAGTGCGTCGCGTCCGCTCTCCATCAGCCGGCACCGCAGCAACTCCCGCGCCACCGTGAGCGCGACCCGCATGTTCGCCTGCTCCCACCGAGTGTGTGGTGCCGTTGCTGTGGCATGGCTTGCGGCCCTTGCAGCGGCTCGCGTTTGCCGTTTGGTGGGGGTGGATGATGCCTGGCTGCGCCGCCCACGCCCTACAGTGTTAGGCGGTGCTCGCGCCGCCTAGGGCGCGGGGTTGAGGTCTTCGTGGGCTGGTGTCGCCGCCCGGGCTGGCCAAGCTGCCCAGCGGTCAGAGTCAGCCCTTGGGTCGCCGGGCATCGGGGCCACGGAGCGTCGGCGGGTTGATCAGCGAAGAAGAGACTCCAGCACACCCCTACCTAGCGCGCCAAATGTCAGATCACGGGTTCCGGCAGACCCTTGAGGTTCAAACTCTGGGGTGCACGCGAAGTTTTTCCCTCCTGCCGATCTACGCCCTAACTCGCTAAGGTCTCGCAGACGAACTTGATGCACTCGCAACACAAAACACCTGGTTTATACTGGTTCGGGCCACCATTGTGGTGTAATAACCTACTCCAGTGTGGTGGTGGTGGATTGCCTCTTGGGCGGATGGAGAATAGTACAAAGGGAAGAACAACCTCCTGAGGTTGAGGTGTTCTTGTGCTTAGTGTGCTAAGGGTGAGATGCCTCTCTGTCGTCCCTCTACGGTGGTGGCTAGTTCTACTTATATAGGCCCTGGTCCTCTCCCCAAGTATTGAGCGGGAAGGGAGCCAACAAAAGGTGGTCTTCGCCTGCCAAAGGTTCTGGTGGTGACGCCGTCCTGGGCTCCATGGTGACCTCCGTCCTGCCGTCCTTCTGGTCTCGGTCTCGTTGCACCAATATGGAAACCTTTTCCTGATGCCTCGGTACTCCGCGCCTGTGCTTGCCTCCTTAGCACCAAAGAGGAAACAAGGACGCTGCGCGCGCTGGCGCCCGCCTGGTGTCGATTGTCATGGCTCACGTCATG
The DNA here is from genome assembly GCF_018294505.1 of Triticum aestivum. Taxonomy (NCBI): domain Eukaryota; kingdom Viridiplantae; phylum Streptophyta; class Magnoliopsida; order Poales; family Poaceae; genus Triticum; species Triticum aestivum. Next base: position 481,536,931 of record NC_057812.1, read on the forward strand.
TGAGCCTCGCGAGGTTCGCCCCGCCTTGATGTCTCCGCTCCTCGCGAGGCAGCCTGGTGAGGCCGCTCCTGAGGAGGTCTTGCGTCGTTCGCCTTGCGAGGCTTGGCCCCTCGCGAGGGTCTTGAATGCCTTGTTGATGATGATGGGCAGGGACGGATTCAAGGGGGGACGAGGGGGGGCGAGACCCCCCCTGACGATTGCATCGCCGCCTTGATAGCGACCAGTTTGTTCGCTAAATTCTCTCCCTATAACTGCCTGTTGCTTGCTTCGCCCCCCCTATGGGCTCCCTTAGCTAGGGCCCGTGTATTTTTTCCAAGAAATTGCATGCAGAAGGCCCAAATTCCAGAAAATGAATAAAAGGAAGCAGCCCAAAGCAATACGCCCATACGCACAGTTTAGATCTCCTCTAATCACCCCTTGAAACAAGATCTCATCTAATCACTTCGTTTTCAATCTACTTCTGCGTTCGAGGCTGCCGCCGGCCGCCAACCGCCTGCTAGATCGTCTATCGAATCTCTCCATCGAGAAAGGAAGAGTATATGCAAGTGCCTCCTGTGATCTACGGTGCATTCCTGGCCGGCCGGCTGCACGGATGAGCTCTACCAAATGATAAAAACGGTTAGTTTATTTTTATCATCAGATTCATTCGCGTCTTTCAAATCGTAGAAGTGTAGTCGTAGAACTACACACATTAACAACTAGCAAGAAAATTTCGATCTTTGATACTGTCTCATAAATCAAAATTTGAATTAATAGCTATGTGATCTTTGATTATCTAGGGCATATTTAGATAAGAGCCGCCAGGTGCCATACCAAATATTTGGCGTTGATGAGTTCAACAGCCATGGTTTGGTTGCGATTGAATTATGTGGGTCTCCCCAGCTCCATTACCTCATCCTGTTTACAAAATCATTTTTTAACGAGACCTTAGTGGTCCTTCCCTCCAACAAATTTTTGGCGTGCCGTTGGTTAACTGGGTGAACACAACACATATAAAATCGACCATAGATCTTCCAATATGTACTATCTTATGTATCTATATCTATCCTATAATTTTTACACTTCTAGTTCTTGCCCCCCCTATCTCTATTTTCTGGCTCCATCCCTGATGATGGGCTGTACAGACCTGCCAACACAGCCACGCCATGGGCCGCAGGCAGGCAAGTCTGGGGACCCCTGTTCCCAGAACGCCGACACGCGTGTATACCCATGATGGTCTCTTTCCGGCGGAGTCCGGGAAGTGAACACGGTTCTTGTGTTATGGTTGTGCGTAAGTAGTTGCAGGATCACTTCTTGATCACTTCTAGCTTCTCGACCGCTGCGTTGCTTCTCTTCTCGCTCTTATTTGCGTATGTTAGCCACCATATATGTTTAGTGCTTGCTGCAGCTCCACCCCATTACCCCTTTCCTACCCATAAGCTTAAATAGTCTTGATCTCGCGGGTGTGAGATTGCCGACACTACAGAAAATACACTTCCGTGATGATACGTGTTTGTCACAGTAGGTCGCTTTTTTGTCATGCATGTACATCCATGACAAATTTATGACAGAATCAAGATAGTCATACCTGTGCTGTCGTAGAAGTGTTCCATGACATTACCAAAATTATCATCACGAAAGTGTCCACTTCCATGACGATAAATCGCGCATCACAGAAGTGCTTTCGTCAAGGGTGACCGACACGTGGCATCCACCATAATGGAACACCGTTAAGCTATCGAGTCAGGTTTTGGATCCGATAACCCGTTAACAGCCCCGACCAATGGGAATTTTCCACGTGTAAAATCATCATTGGCTAGAGGAAACACGTGTCGGCTCATCGTCAGGACAGATGTCATCCACTCACTGGACAGAAGGCGCCTATGATACATCAACACATGGCACGACCCAACAAGTTTAAATGGGCTGGCCCAACTAAAGGCCCACAAGATTTTGCGGACCATAATGGGCTGGCCCAGCTAAAGGCCCATAAGATTTCGCGGGCCATAATGGGCCGGCCCAGGTAAAGGCCCACAAGATTTTCGTGTGCCATAATAGGCCGGCCCAGGTAAAGGCCCACAGTGACTCTAGCCCATAATGAACAGTAATTTTCTTTATACCCGTTGACAGCCCGTGATTTACATGGGCCGTTTCCAGCCCGTGTTAGCTTTCGGCCTATTGACGGCCCATACGTTCTTGGGCTCCTTTTCAGCCCTTGATTACTTCCGGCCCGTTACTAGCCTGTTCCCCTAATGGGCCAAATTCGGCCCATGGCAAGAGTCGGCCCGTTATTGGCATGTTCCACTAATGGGCCAAAATCGGCCCATGGCAAGAGTCGGCCCGTTACTGGCCTGTTACCCTAATGGGCCAAATTTGGCCCATGGCAAGAGTCGGCCCATTTCTGGCCTGTTAACCCGTTGCGCCGTTTCCAGCCCGTCCTATATTCTGCCCCATTAACGACCCGTTATGCCTGTGATAGAATTAAGCCTTTGCTGTCCTATGGCCTGTTACCGTGCTGGGCCGATACCAATTACGCCCGATTATGGCCCATGTAGACCCATTTATCCGACGGCTCGAGGCCCACCGATTACAGGCCCATTTATCGACGGCCCGTAGGAGACCCATGGATCCTACGACCCGTATATGGCCCATGGTAGTTGCGGCCACTAGCAAACCAGGGAAAAAGAAGACTAGGAAATAAATAAGGCCGAAACTAACTCTAGGCTATTAAGGCGATTGCACAGATTACATCCACTCGGCATCAAAGATCGCCACCAGTGCAAATATAGGGAACACCCTACACTATACAAAAATGGCTTGCTGTTTTCTTCAGGCGGTGGCTGCACGTTAAGAATAAATTTTGTATCGCACCAAAACAAATTACAACTATATAACAAAAGGAAGGTTGGCATAAAACTTAACAGTCTAGCAGATAAATGCACCACCAGAAGTTTAGAAGCTCAGTTCATTTGACCTGACTGTTACGTTTTCATGCTGTATTGTCCAATGGAGCACCATAACCCTCGCCTTCATTTCCCCTAGGCTCCTGAACAACATAGCAAATGTCTGATAGTCTGGTTTCAAAACCATGCATATCTTGACGACATTGAGCAATGTTTCTCCTTGTTTCACAAAGGGTCTCTATTAGGGAATGGACTTGTGTCTGGAGCGCAGATACAACATTGCTTTGAGCTTGCATATCTTGATCATGAGGCAGTTTGGACGATATTGCCTTAATAACCAACCCATTATTACGCAGGAACATGCTTTTGGCACTGTTAGTGGATAGGTACTGACCCACTGCAGCAAGAGCTGACATTGCGGTTATAGTTGCCTCGCCACCTTCAGAAGGTGGCGGTTCCACCATTTTTCCATAGCTCGCTGAGAAGTTGAGGTTTTACATTAGTAGTACCAGAACAGAAGATATTAAGGAGGCAGCAAAACCAAACAAAATAGCTTTGGTCTATATACATAACTTATTCTGGTGAACCCATGTAAAATATTAGTTGTATTTTATTGCAAAGTACATAATAAAACCAGGTTCCAAACATATGACCATGTACCATCGCTAATGTTTTGTCTATTTCTTCACATTGTATTGAGGGCTAAGGATAAAGAGACGAAGTTTATAATACGGTAAGCATAGTATGACATCATTCATATCACAAAACAACTGAGAACAGACAGACAACCAATTGTAACATTGTGTGGGCAAGTCCAACACGGAACTAGATCACGGGTCAAGATCAAAGGAACAACACTCCTCTCTTTTAAACCTTGTAAGGTGCAATGATACGCTAAGACAATTGTGTATAAAATTGAAAAGAGTAATAGACATTGGCTGCAAACCATGCAGTTCAAGGCACAAGTCAGAGTAAGTAGTAGTTAAAAGGCATGAGGATGAAGGACTTACAACAGCGGCTTTGACTGGTGTAGTCATGCCCTTCTTCTTGCTGGTGTGACATTCCTTGAAGATTTCCACAGCATTTGGTTCAGGTACTTTTTGGTCCTTGCGGGCTTTCCTCTGCATTTGGAACAAGTCAATATAGATCTGAGAATATGGTACAGCGAAAAGAGTGAAACAACAGCTAATTACAAGAGCCTCGCAGTGTGCAATATAGCTATGAGATCCTGTCGTTTGTTGGAATTTCACTTTCATACGGTTGGCCTTGTTCTTTGAACAGTTCACCTACAAGAAGATAGATTTGTGTGGCACATGCGTAAATAGGACTTCAACATGTGATCTGATGACATATATATATAATGTACCTGATACTTCGGATCAGACCAGTGTTTAACGAGGCCTCTCTAGTCTTCATCAGATATATTTTCCACTGGAGATGTTTGGGCAAGTTCACTATTAGCCTTGCCTTCAAAGTGAGTTTTCCTCAAGTTATACCGATACTGTCGCAGAGCAGACTTGAAAACATGGGTGCAAGCTTGTTTGGTTGCATCATCTTGGCTATCCAACTTGAACCTCATCTGTTGAAAATTATGGGAGTCTCATTATCAGCAACCTAGAAAGTATTGGATAGAGCAAGACGATATTACTAGTTTCCATACATAACCATACTTACAGATAAATGGTCGAGGAAGATGTTGAACTGGGTTTCGTCTTTGTCATTCCTGTACTGAATCCATGTTAGGAGGATACGTACATGACACCTAACAGCAACCGCTGCCTCTGATACTAACTTGGCTGACTCTGTAGCATCACGTGGCCTTTTTAAACCTGCCTCAAAACGGATCTCCATTCTTCCTCCTCTAGATTTAGTTAACCTATCGAGCATTATCCCTGATGTTTGTTTCCTCTTGCGCCTAGGTGCTAGTCCAACAAAAAACATAGGAAGTGTTAGTGTACATCAAATTGTGAGACTACATATAAATAAGCATGCAACTGTAACTTGACTCCAGTAACTACCTTCTTGCTATTGAAGCTCACAAGGTTCATCTCACATTGCCAACACGTCTTGTGTCAAGAGTGCTTGGTAAGTAGTGTCAGGTGGTAAGGGAGCTTGGGAACATGCTGCTAGCTCAGTTGATGCACGAGTACATCGTGCAGCTGGTAGTACTGTGGTAGGTGTTGCAAGAACTAGGGCTGTCTCTGCTTGTTTGGTGGCAGCTATTTGTTTCTGTTTGTCTTTTTTTTGCAACTCGTGTAGCATGGGATGCCGTGTTTGTAGAATTTTCTGCTGGACTTTGACCTTCTATTGCACCATCAGTACCAGCAGAATCTGCAGGATTCATCCGCTTCTCATTCCCTGCCATTCTGTGTTTCTTCCTCTTTCTCTGTGCCATGTTAAGTCAAGCCGACAAGAAAAATGAATAACAATTTAGTTCTTCAGAACAAATAGATGCGTGATGCAGACGAACTGAACTTTGATGTTAGACAACCACATGATAGGAGGATGTAATATGTATGAAAACAAGGATGGAAGAGATAACCAGAATATGATGTGTAAACTAAGAAGAAGACATTTCACCAAATTAGGAGCAATGCAATGGAAGGTAGACACCATATGAAAGATGCTACAAATATCGCTCTGCCAAGTGAACAGTGTCTCATCATAAATGTTGTTTGTCGGTGTACTAGAGTAGGGGTACCCTAGTATCCCGAACTTGTGCACGGGCAGTCGCAGCATCCCGCGGCAAGGCTTGCCGGGTGACCGCCAAGGTCCTCCGAGGTTCCTTTGGAGCCATTCAAGGACAAAGTATCCAAGCCAAGGAGACAAGACCCCGGCAAGAGGAGCTTGCCGGGAAGGCCAACCAAGGCATCTCAAGGAACTTGCCGCGACGCGCCACGCGTCCCGGCAAGGCCCGGTGAGCGACAAGCTCCCGGACGCGACAAGACAACGACCGCGGCAAGGCGCTTGCTGCAGCAAGCCACCACTCTGTGCTCACGCTCCAGCACATCCACCATCGTGTCGCTCTGGGACCCTTCCAGGTGTATGTGGCGGGAGGCTGTGCAGCCAGCGGTGCGCGGTGGCAGGCGGCGCTGACAAGATTGCCCTCGTGGCGAGCGGTGGCGTCCCTGACGGTCCCTTTTGCACTATTTAGACGACGCAGACGGGCATTTAATGCCCTTGTCCCCTGCCGTCAGGGTTAGGTATGATACACTGTAGCAGGTAGCTGTACCTACCGCAGCACCTTTCCATTTTTACCCTTGTCTACGTTGCCACCTGTCGGTGACCCCTTGAGCATATAAAAGGAGGCCCATGCGCAACGTAGAGGGGGTGGAGGAGAAAAGAGAACACTCACGCTCGGTCTCGTTAGCTGCTGGGGTGTACTGTAGCACTCCGCGCTCCCGAGCAAGAACTCAATACAAACCACAAAGCAGGAGTAGGGTTTTACGCATCCGTGCGGCCCGAACCTGGGTAAACCGCTCGTGTGCTTCGCCTCGATCCGCTCTTCGTGCGACCTCCGCCCCCGCCGAACCGAAAGGGACTCGGTCCGCCGGTCCCATAGGTGCTCGTGGATCAGACCCCGGCATCTTTGGCGCGCCAGGTAGGGGGCGTCGAGGTTGTGTGAACCAGATCCGGCGTTCACACGAGCTAGATCTTCATCATCTTCATCGACATGCCGCCGAAGAAGAAGGCTTCGGAGGCGGCTGCTCCGTCCGCGCCGAACCCACCACCGCCGGAGCAAACGGCTGATGGGGCAGACGCCGGCGGAAGAACGGGCGTCGACGAGGGAGCTCACGGTGCTGCCAGGTCCAAGGACAAGGCTGCGCTGCCCATCGGCGGCGTAGCCGGCTCCCACAACGACCGGGCGCACTCCAAGACCTCGGCGTCCGTACATGCACCGCGCCCATCTCAGGAGGCGCGGGACCGGCAGCGTCATGGTGCTCACAGTACCATGCGTTTGCTGGACCAAGATCGAGCTGGTGGATCTCGGAGTGCTCAAGACCAGCATGCACGCCAACATGCTGGCACGAGCGAGGCACGGTCGCCTGGACGGGATACTGCTCCTTCTAACATAGTTAGAAGTCCGAGCATATCCCGCTCCTCGCACCGTTCGCCACCGCCACCCGCCACTCCAGCAGAAGCTTTGGCGCGAGCTCAACTGCTCCTGGACTACCCTCCAACGGCAGACAAGATCGACGACTGGAGGGCCACCATTCAGAGTCTCATCGGCTTCGCCAACGGCGACACTCAACGGCAGCCGAGCACGTCGCAGCCGCGGCAAGTCAGCCAGGCACGAGCCGGTGGCGACAAGACCGGTGGGGGTGCAACCACTGTGCACTCTCCGCCCCGAAGGCCAAGATCGCCGACTCGCCGGATCCACCTCGACAGCGACTCCACCGCGTCATCAGATCCACGAGCTCGTCGCGATCAGCGCCAAGTTCTTCACGAACGACAGCAAGAAGACGCTCGTACTCGCATCGAGCGCCGAAGAGAAGCGCGACGTCAATCGGACCAGCGCGCTGGGCCCTCTGTCGACATGCATGCGCCAGGGGAACCAGGCGACTTGCCGTACGCGGTAGGTTGCCCTGCGTTTACTCGTGAGCTGCGGCAAGTCCAGTGGCCCAGCACGAAGAATTTCAAGCCAGACGTACCAGAGAAGTACGACGGCAAGTCGCATCCGTCGGAGTTCCTCAGCATCTACACCATCGCGGTGCAGGCTGCCGGGGGGCGGGACGACAAGATCCTTGCCAACTACTTCCCGCTGGTGCTCAAGCCCAACGTCAGGTCCTGGCTCATGCACTTGCCGGACAACTCCATATCCTCCTGGGCAGACCTATGCCATCAGTTTGTCGGCGCCTTTACAGGCGGCCACAAACCTCATGGCCAAGAGAGTGACCTTCATCTGCTCGCCCAGAAGGAAGGAGAGCCCCTGCGCAAGTACATTCAGAGATTCAGCCGTGTACAGCACAACATCCCAGATGTCCACCCTGCCGCGGTCATCAGCGCGTTCCATCAGAACGTGCGTAACCGCAGGATGCGGGAGGAGATGGCGATGTGCAAGATCAGAGACGTCAGTGAGCTGTATGCCCTGGCCGACAAGTGTGCACGTGCTGAGGAAGGGAGGAAACTCCCCGGAGAGAATACAGGAGCAGGAGGATCTGACAGCGAGGATGCTGCCCCGGCAAAGAAAAACCGGCGGCGGAACAACAGGAAGAAGAAAGGCAAAGATGTGCTAGTCGTTGAGCAGTCCGGCAACGAAGGTGGCGCCAAGAAAGCCAAAGCTGGTAGCTCCGGCAAGGAGATTGCCGCATGCACCAACTGCCAGGCTGTGGCGGTCGCCGACAAGCAGGACGGCACCGACAAGCAGTACTGCAAGATCCACCGCACCAAGGGCCATGACCTCCAGAGCTGCAAGAAGGTCGAGCAGCTTGTCCAGCAGCAAAAGGCTGAATACGAGCGACGCGACAAGGAGAGGGCCCAAGGAGGCGCTGGAGAATCCGGCAAGAAGCGCGCCGGCCGGGGAGGACGCCGCGGCAAGGCCAAGCAGCGGCAAGGAGACAGACCTCCCCGCGGCCGCGACAAGGATGAAGATGACGACGACGACGAAGACATGGATGATGTCGAGACCAGTGAGCAGGAGTTCCAGAAAGCCACAGAGGTCTTGTGCGTTGACGGCGGTGCTTCTCTGCATACTTCGCACCGCCAACTCAAGCAGTGGGTGCGGGAAGTCAATGCGGCAGAACCACCTGTCGAGTCACGCAAGCTTCTGAAATGGTCCAGCACGCCTATCATCTTTGATATTGAGGACCACCCTGATCGCACAACTGCGGTCGGGTGCTTGCCGATGTTGGTTTCACCAACTATCCGCAACCTCAAGGTCACTAAGATGCTAGTTGACGGCGGGGCCGGCTTGAACCTGATCTCCTCCGCTGTACTCCAGAAACTCCAGATCCCTGACAGCGAGCTTGAAGAGACCGGCACATTCCAAGGAATCAACCCGGGAAGGAGCAAGCCGAAGGGGAAGGTCACGTTGCCAGTAACATTTGGCAGCGAGGTGAACTTCAGGACTGAGAGGGTCACTTTTGACGTTGCCGATTTTCCATTGCCTTACAATGGGATACTCGGCCGTCCAGCACTCGCCAAGTTCATGGCAGCCTCTCACTACGCATACAACATGCTGAAGATGCCAGGCCCGATAAGCGTCATCTCTGTCCCTGGCGACAAGAAGGATGCTCTTATCTGCGCCGACAAGATCTACCGGGAAGCGGCAGCCGCAACAGATCGCAAGTCACTTGCCGTTGAAGCTCCCGGGGGGAAGAAGAAGACCAAGTCCGGCAAGAGTTCTGATGCCCACTCCGGCAAGCGCACCTCTTCGGAGTGCTGCGCTGCCGTCGAGGACGCACCATCGAGCTCCACCGGCAAGTGTAAGAAGACAATGGCAGCTCCGCCAGAGACCAAGAAGGTGTCCGCCAAGGAGGACGGCACTGGTGGTACCTTCACCATCAGTGCCACTCTCGACCCTAAATAGGAAAGCGCGCTCATTGCTTTCCTGCGGGCGAACGTCGACGTGTTTGCGTGGCAACCGTCTGACATCCCCGGTGTTCCCAGGAAAGTAATTGAGCACCATCTTGCCGTTTGTCCTCATGCGCGGCCCGTCAAGCAGAAGGTCAGGAAGCAAGCAGTGGAGCGCCAAGAATTCATCGCAGAAGAGATCAAGAAGTTGGAAGCAGCAGGCCTTGTCAGAGGAGTGCTCCATCCTACGTGGTTGGCCAATCCTGTAGTCGTGCGCAAGGCGAACGGGAAATGGAGACTTTGTATCGACTTTACCGATGTTAACAAAGCTTGTCCCAAAGACCCATTTCCTTTGCCGCGCATTGACCAGATTGTTGACTCCACGGCCGGATGTGATTTGCTTTCATTTCTTGACGCATACTCAGGATACCATCAGATCTTCATGGCAGAAGAGGATGAGGAGAAGACCGCATTCATCACTCCATGTGGCACGTACTGTTTCATACGGATGCCTTTCGGTTTAAAAAATGCTGGTTCAACATTTGCAAGAGTAGTCCATGTCGCTCTTGAGCCACAAATACACAGAAATGTGGAAGCCTACATGGATGACATAGTGGTCAAGAGCAAGGACAAGGCAACTCTGATTCAAGATTTAGACGAGACCTTTGCAAATCTGCGCAAGATCAGCCTCAAGCTCAACCCCGAGAAGTGTGTGTTTGGAGTCCCCTCCGGCAAGCTTCTCGGGTTCTTCGTGTCTCAGCGGGGAATCGAAGCCAATCCCGACAAGATCAAGGCCATTGAGCAGATTGAAGCACCAAAGCGCGTCAAGGATGTACAAAGACTTGCCGGTTGCGTGGCTGCTCTCAGCAGGTTTATCTCTAGGTCTGCTGAGCGCGCCCTGCCATTTTTCAAAATATTGAAAAAGGCAGGTCCAATGAAATGGACTCCGGAAGCGGAGGCTGCGCTGCAAGACTTGAAGAGATACCTGTCCTCCGCTCCAACACTTGTCGCACCTAAGCCACAAGAGAAGTTGCTGCTGTATATAGCGGCAACCAATCAAGTGGTTAGTGCTGCGTTAGTAGCAGAGAGGGAGGCAGATGACGAGCCAGCAACCACGGCAGGCGCATCCAGCGACAAGCAGGGGGCTTCCCCGACAAGCTCTGGTCCCGACAAGGATGGATCTGCGCAGACGCGCGAGGAGATACAGAAGAGAATGGTACAGCGCCCAGTTTACTTTGTCAGTTCCCTTCTGCAGGGGGCTAGGTCAAGGTACTCTGGCGTGCAGAAATTGCTTTTCGGCCTTCTCATGGCCTCGAGAAAGCTGCGCCATTACTTCCAAGCACATGAGATCACAGTTGTCACTCGTTTTCCGCTGAAGAGGATACTACAGAATCCAGAAGCGACAGGCAGGATTGTTGAGTGGGCACTGGAACTGTCAAGCTTTGGCCTCAAGTTTGAGAGTACTTCAACTATCCAAAGCAGAGCATTGGCAGAATTCATAGCAGAATGGACGCCAACACCAGATGAAGAAATTCCAGAAACGAGCATCCCCGTCAAGGAAGCAAGCAAAGAGTGGCTGATGTACTTTGATGGTGCCTTTTCGCTGCAAGGCGCCGGCGCTGGCGTGCTGCTTGTCGCACCCACCGGAGAGCACCTCAAGTACGTAGTCCAGATGCACTTTCCCAAGGAGCAAGCAACAAACAATACTGCAGAGTATGAAGGCTTGCTTGCCGGTCTCAGGATCGCGGCAGACCTTGGGATCAAGAAGCTCATTGTCAGGGGTGACTCGCAGCTTGTCGTCCGCCAAGTGAACAAGAGCTATCAGAGTCCGTTGATGGAAGCCTACGTCGACGAAGTGAGAAAGCTAGAAGAGCACTTTGACGGCCTACAGATGGAGCATGTTCCAAGAGCTCAGAACGCCATTGCCGATGGCCTATCAAAGTGCGCCGCACTTAAGTTACCTGTGGAACCAGGGATCTTTGTGCTCAAGCTGACTCAACCGTCTGTAACGACATCAACTGGACAGAGCAAGAAGAGGAAGTTGATTTCTGGTGACTATTTGCCGGCAGAGCTTCCCGAAGCCGCCGCCAAGAAGGTCCCCAAGATCAACGCCAAGAGCGCTGAGGAGCAGTCTGCTCCGGCAAGCCCCAGGGTTTGTTCCGTTGAAGCAGAAGCTCCCGACAAGTTTTGCTCCGGCAAACTTGCCGGGGAACGTCAAGCTCCGGCAGAGCCGCAGGTTCTCGCCGTAGAAGCGGACGTTCCCGCAGCAACAGATTTGCCTTGCGCTGAGGAGCAATCTGCTCCGGCAAGCCCTAGGGTTTGTTCCGTTGAAGCAGAAGCTCCCGACAAGTTTTGCTCCGGCAAGCTTGCCGGGGAACGTCAAGCTCCGGCAGAGCCGCAGGTTCTCGCCGTAGAAGCGGATGTTCCCGCAGCAGCAGATTTGCCTTTAGTCCTTGTTGTCGAGCCACAAGCTCCAGCATGGGCACAGCAGATTGTCCGTTTCCTTCAGACAGGAGAACTTCCCGAAGAGCAAGAAGAAGCGGAAAGAGTAGCCCGGCAGTCAAGTATGTACCAGTTTGTCGACAACACACTGTACAGAAGAAGACTCAACGGTGTGAAATTGAAGTGTATTCACCGGGAAGACGGACAAAAGCTGTTGGCAGAGATACATGGAGGCATATGTGGTCACCACATTGGCGCAAGAGCACTTGCCGGCAAAGCATTCCGGCAAGGTTTCTTTTGGCCGACAGCCCTCCAGGATGCAACTGCACAAGTAACCAAGTGTGAAGCGTGCCAGTTCCATTCCAAGCAGATACACCAACCAGCTCAAGCTCTCCAGACGATCCCTTTATCCTGGCCATTTTCGGTCTGGGGGCTCGACATCCTCGGCCCCTTTCCCCGAGCAGTCGGGGGCTTTGAGTACTTGTACGTTGCAATCGACAAGTTCACAAAGTGGCCGGAAGTGGAACCAGTGAGGAAGGTGACAGCACAGTCAGCAGTCAAGTTCTTCAGGTCGATTGTTTGCCGCTTCGGGATCCCTAACAGGATAATCACCGACAACGGTACGCAATTCACGAGCCGCACCTTCATGCAGTACGTCCAAGATCTTGGCGCCAAGGTCTGCTTCGCTTCTGTTGCTCACCCGAGAAGCAACGGTCAAGCGGAGAGGGCAAATGCTGAAGTGCTGCGTGGGCTCAAGACCAGAACTTTCGACAGGCTGCACAAGTGCGGAAGAAACTGGATCGAGGAGCTGCCGGTGGTTCTTTGGTCGATCAGGACGACGCCAAATCGAGCCACTGGCCAGACACCTTTCGCTCTAGTCTATGGAGCAGAGGCAGTTCTCCCCACGGAACTCGTATACGGGTCACCTCGAGTGCTCGCTTATGATGAGCTTGAGCAAGAGCAGCTGCGACAAGATGACGCGCTGCTCCTTGAGGAAGACCGTCTTCAGGCTGCTGTACGAGCTGCTCGCTACCAGCAAGCTTTGCGCCGCTACCATAGCCGCAAAGTTAACGCCAGAAGTCTCGAGGAAGGCGACCTTGTTCTTCGGCGTGTTCAGTCCGCCAAGAATTCCAACAAGTTGACGCCGAAGTGGGAAGGCCCTTACCGGGTGAAACGAGTCACTAGGCCTGGCGCTGTCCGCCTTGAGACCGAAGATAGCATTCCGGTGAGCAATTCCTGGAACATTGAGCATCTTCGTAAGTTTTACCCGTAAGGCGCGGTTGCCGGAACCTGTTCCGGCAACCACCTTTTGTACAAGTCTTGCCGCTGTTGCATGTAATCCTTTGTACAAAGCCGGGCGCAGACCCCGTGCATAAGTAAAGCTCATGTGCTCCGCACATCTTGTCAATTTCATGCTTTCTATTTTTTGCATATGTGATCTGACACTTTGTGCAGCACCTACTCCCCGGTAAGCAATAACGAGCCGTAAGGCTCCATATCTTTATTTTCTCTTCTTTCTTTTTTCTCAAGGAAAGGAAGGTTCCCTCGCCCACAAGTTTGCCGGGGGGGGGAAAGGAGAAGATAATGGTATGGACCAGGCGTCGTTCAAGAAAGTTTCGCCTTACCGGGAAGCAAACAACAGAAAAGCTAAGTTGCCAAAGTTTGAGCAATCAGATTTTTTAAAATTTTTAAGTTATCTCCCTTGAACGACCGCACTTTGTATGGAAAACCTGTGCGCGGAGGAACCAACTCGTAGCTAGTTGCGCCCTTACTTTGTTTCGAGTCCGCTCAACAACTTAAGTGAGCTGCAACTAGTTGCGACAAGGTTTCTTGTCGGTAGCGGCACCGCCAGCAGGCTGCTGACGTCCGCACTCAGCGCTCGCGGCTCAGGTGCCTGCACCGGCAAGTTCCCTAAAAGCGTAGGGCAAAAAACATACAAAGGGAGGAATCAAGTAAAGGGAATAACATTGCAATCATTACCCGGAATAGAGTTATATTACAAGATAGCTTGTCGCGGCTCTAACAGATTGTTTTCATAACATGACAACAGCGACAAGAAAAGAAGAAAGCGGGCGGCCTAGTCTACGCGATCGCCCTCGATCCTCTTGATCCCGCTCACCTTGTCCACAATGGGTGCGACAAGGGTCTTGAGCGCCTCCAGATCAGCATCCGGCGGCAGGGTCTTGAGGACGTTGGTGAGGTTGAGGCCCGGGTTGCGGAAGGCCACCTTCACCAACACCTTTTGAAGAGCTCCCGCGCAGATCTTACGAGACTCGTCGGCCAGCTGCTTTGGGATCTTCTCCTGGAGCCGCTGGAGGGCCGTCGCCACGCCTTTGAAGAACAAGATGAGCTTGGCGCTAGGTTGGAGGTTCTCGTCGGAGGGATACCCGAGATCCTCCATCCCCAGCTGCGCCAGCTCCCTGTCAATGTCTGCGGCAACATTCACGAGACCCTCCGTCCAGTGCTCCACATTCTCCCTAAAAGCATTCTGGGCGGCGACAGCACTCGCCAGCAGCGCCTTGTCGGCCTTGATTTCCTCCTTCAAGGCCACCTTCTGCTCCCTGGCACCGTCCAGCGTCTTGGTCAAAGTGGTCATCTTCAACTCAAGATCTGCGTTGGAGTCCTTGGTGGCGCTAAGCTCTTTGCCCTTCTCGGCAAGCTCTTCACCACTCGCCTTGAGATCGGCCTCCAGCTGCACCACCTTCGTCTCCAGCTCCTTCTTGGCGGCCTCGGCAGCTGCGGCAGCATCCTCCGCTTGCTTGAGGGCTCCGCCGAATGCTCGCTCGCGCGCGGCAAGCTCCTCCTCGTGTGCATCAAGGTTGACCTTCCGCTGCACCAGCTCGCCCTCCTGCGTAGAAAGCTTCTCAGCGGCAAGCCGCTGTTGCTCTTCAACTTCGGCCTTCTCAAGGAAGAAGGCCTTCTGCTCTCCGGCGAGTTGCTCCCGCTCCTCTGCCAGGGACCGGAGAGCTTCCTGGTTGAGACCCCGGAGCTCCTCCGCGCACTTCTCGATGTTCGCTCCCGCCTTCGCGACAAGCGCCTCGCGGGATTCCAGCTTGGCTTGCCACGCGTGGTAGAGTGACAACAGCTTCCGCAGCAGCCGCTCCTCTTCAGGCTCGCCGCTGCTACTGCTCGACGCGTCAACCAGCGTCAGCCCAGCGGAGGCGAGCACCTCTCCGTCGAAGCTCTCTCCCTCGACCAGCGCCCTAGAGATTGACGCCCAGGGGAGGTTGATGAAGACGCCATTGCTGGCCTTCAAGTAGACGCCTGGCTGTGGCTCTTCAGAGCCTGACGCTGCGGCAGCGGCGGAGGGATCGGGGCGTAGCGCCTGGCGCTCCTGCGGCCTCGGGCCGTCAGTGCGATCACCAGACCCCCCACCTGCTTCTGCGACTGCAGCTTTGGCGGCCTCTACGCCGGCGGGATCGTCAGCACCGGTTGCTTTTTCGGTGGCAGCGGCGTCGTCGGCGGCAACCTCGGTCTCCATCGGCTCCGCAGCAGATGGGTCTGACGGCCGGAAAAGGGAGAAGAGTCAAGCAAATATCCAAGAAAAGAGAAAAAGATCAAAAGAAGAAGAACCCAAGGGAAGTTTTGAAGCGAGAGGAGTACCTGTACCGGGTTCTGCAGTCGTGGTCTCCGCCGCCAGAGGGCCGCTGGTGCTGTCCCTTGCCGGAGAACTCTCCCTTGCCGGAGAACTCTCCCTTGCCGGAGGACTCTCCCTTGGCATTTCGGGGGCGGCCTCCGGGTGCTCCTGGTGAGGCTGCTCTGCTCCTACACAAACCAACAGTCAGATGTCAGCAAAGAAAGAGTATCCATGCGCGCCCGACAGCGGAAAGCGAACCATATACTTACGCTAGGGGCTGCTCTGGAGAACAGTTGCCGGGTCCGGCAAGGTTGTCTCGGACGCTCCCCCTGCTGTCGCGGTGGGTTCGTCCTCGATGATAATCACCGGGACCTTGGCCCTCTTCGCTGCTCTCTGGGCCAGAGTCCTAAAAAGGAATAAGTTCAGAGCAAAGCAAATGAGATACAAGACAAAACAGCAAGAATTGAAGAACTACAAGTACAACAAGAGAATCTTACTCTTCTTCTTCCTCGTCGGAGCTGAATGCGGAGAAATCGAAGTCTAGCTCACGTTCGGCACGAGGAGGCGGAGGGGTGGTTTCCCTTGGCCGCTTGGCAGGAACAGTGGCGGTGGTATGAGACGACCCTGCTCCGGCTGCCGCCGCAGCGTGAGAAGCGGCAGGAGCAGAAGCGGTGGTCCGGGTGGACCCCGCTCTAGTTGCCGCAGCAGCGTGAGGTGCTCCCGCGGCAACAGTGCTTGCCGCGGTGGAGCGTGTCGCGTGGCGCGGCGGCTGTTCACTTGCCCGCTGCCCCACTACGTCCCCGGCCTTGCGGAGACGCCTTCTTGGTGAAGATGGAGGCTCCGCTTGCGGCAAGCTGCCTGAAGATGAGGAGGAAGAGGAGTTGATCTCCAGCGAGCTGCTCGTATCCTCGGCGGGCTCGCTCGGCTCGACGTCATGCCCGACAAGCTCTTTCTCGCCGACGGGCTCCTCTCGCTCGGCATGGCTTGCCGCCTCTGCTGCCTCTGCCTCCTCCACGGTGAATCCAAATTCGCCCGCGGCTGCGGCTGTCGCCGCCTCTTCCAGCCTAGTGGCGATGCGTGTCATCTCCGCATCGGTGGTGTCGCGGGTGAGGCTATCCTTTTCGTCGGAGCGGATCGGCACTTCTACCAAGCCGTCAAAGAACTCCCGCACGACATCGTCTGCAGGCTCTTGCCAAGTTGGGACAATTCCATGCGAATCGCACAGCGGCATCATTGCACGGATGCGGTCGAGGGCGGAGTTGTTGCACAGCGGAACGACACCCCCCGGCAACCTGAACACTTCGGGATGTTGAGGGTCATACTTGAACAGCTCCTGGAGCATCGCGTTAAGCTCCAGAACAGTGAAGTTGAAGTTGAGGCCCGACCGCAGCCTCATGATATCCGCCGCATTCTTGAATTCCCAGGCGGGTCTCCCCCGTTCCTACAGGGGGGCGATGCGGCAACGAAGAAAATCTGCGCCAACAGCGCCTACAGTGAGCCCAGCAAGCCTGAGGCGTAGGATCCGGGTGACGGCAATCTTCAGCCTATCGTCTTCCGGGGCCACGTCACTCCAATCGCTGCCGCGTGCTACTGGGGCTTGGCGCCGGGCGGTAAACGGCTGCGGGTTCTCCTCGTCAATCCAGCACCAGTCTGCTCTCCATTCCTCCCACTTGCCGTGGAACTCTCCCTCCAGATAAGTGTCCTTCTTGCCGGCCCTCGAGATCTAGGCGATTCCACCGGATAAAGGCTCTCCTCTCTCTACTCGGGGCATAAAGAAGTGGCGAAAAAGGGCTACATTGGGATGGACTCCGACAAAGTTTTCACAGAGATGTGCGAAAACTGCCATGGTCAGAACAACATTGGGGGTGAAATCAAGGAGGTGGAACCCGTAGGTGTTCATAATATCGCAGAAGAACTCAGAGAAGGGCGGGCAGAGCCCGCAGTAGAAGAACAAGGCGAAGAAAGGATATCCATTTGGAGCCGTCTTCCAAGCGGCGGCTGGAAGTACCTTCGTGCGCGGGTGCGCTCGCGTCTCCGTTGACCAGAAGAGGTAGTAGTTCTCCCTCAGCTCCCTCGCGGCGAGCTTGGGGGGGGAAGACTGCCCGCTCCTTTCGCAGCACCGCAAGCCGCTGCGCCTCGGTCGACTTCACAACCTTCCCCTTGTCGGCTCTCGGAGCCATGGCGGAAGTGGTGGAGGAGGTCGACAGCGTTGGTGGTGCTGGTGGCGATGGGGGGCGGGGCGCTACTCTCTTTCAGCTTTGGGAAGATGAGGGAGCGGCGGAGATTTCCGAGATTGGAGTAGCAACCGGCGAATGGGCGAACTACCCCTGTTTCCCTGCTTATAAAGAGGGAGGGGGCGGACATTCCGCCTTTCCGAATAAAGAAACCACCCACGATCTCTCCCATGACGCCGCATTCAAAACGTGTCGTTCGGGGAGAGATACGGCGTAACCCAGGCCGCGCGTGCCCGTGCCCTGTTTTGGGCCTGGCCCAACAGCGCTCGGCACCGTGTATGGCCCAGACCCGGGGGCTCCTGTCGGTGTACTAGAGTAGGGGTACCCTAGTATCCCGAACTTGTGCACGGGCAGCGCAGCATCCCGCGGCAAGGCTTGCCGGGTGACCGCCAAGGTCCTCCGAGGTTCCTTTGGAGCCATTCAAGGACAAAGTATCCAAGCCAAGGAGACAAGACCCCGGCAAGAGGAGCTTGCTGGGAAGGCCAACCAAGGCATCTCAAGGAACTTGCCGCGACGCGCCACGCGTCCCGGCAAGGCCCGGTGAGCGACAAGCTCCCGGACATGACAAGACAACGACCGCGGCAAGGCGCTTGCCGCGGTAAGCCACCACTCTGTGCTCGCGCTCCAGCACATCCACCAACGTGTCGCTCTGGGACCCTTCTAGGCGTACGTGGCGGGAGGCTGTGTAGCCAGCGGTGCATGGTGGCAGGCGGCGCTGACAAGATTGCCCTCGTGGCGAGCGGTGGCGTCCCTGACGGTTCCTTTTGCACTATTTAGGCGACACAGATGGGCATTTAATGTCCTTGTTCCCTGCCGTCAGGGTTAGGTATGATACACTGTAGCAGGTAGCTATACCAACCGCAACACCTTTCCATTTTTACCCTTGTCTATGTTGCCACCTGTCGGTGACCCCTTGAGCATATAAAAGGAGGCCCATGCGCAACGTGGGGGAGAGGAAGAAAAAAGAGAACACTCACGCTTGGTCTGGTTAGCTGCTGGGGTGTACTATAGCACTCCGCGCTCTCGAGCAAGAACTCAATACAAACCACAAAGCAGGAGTAGGGTTTTACGCATCCGTGCGGCCCGAACCTGGGTAAACTGCTCGTGTGTTTCGCCTCGATCCGCTCTTCGTGCGACCCTCGCCCCCGCCGAACCGAAAGGGACTCGGTCCGCCGGTCCCATAGGTGCTCGAGGATTAGTACCCCGGCATCGTTTAAACAAATGTGAAGCAGTACAAGAAACAAATCATATGCAAGATGCAAACAACATCACACTACCATGTTAGAGGTCTCTCGTCATTAGTGCCATTGCATATTCATGCTATGTCTTGAGCTTGTGTTGGTTTTCCCTGAGGAGGAAGGGATGATGCAGCAGAGTAGCGTAAGTATTTTCCTTAGTTTTTGAGAACCAAGGTATCAATCCAGTAGGAGGCCACGCTCAAGTCCCTCGTACCTGCACAAAGCGGTAGCTACTCGCAACCAACATGATTAGGGGTTGTCAATCCCTTCACGGTCACTTACGAGAGTGAGATCTGATAGATATAATATTTTTGATATTTTTGGTATAAAGATGCAAGGTAAAAAGTAAAGGCAAAGTAAAAAAGCAAAGCAAGATTAAAGTGATGGAGATTGATATGATGAGAATAGACCCGGGGGCCATAGGTTGCACTAGTGGTTTCTCTCAAGAGCATAAGTATTCTATGGTGGGTGAACAAATTATTGTTGAGCAATTGACAGAATTGAGCATAGTTATGAGAAAATCTAGGCATGATCATGTATATAGGCATCACGTCCATGACAAGTACATCGAAACGATTCTGCATCTACTACTATTACTCCACTCATCGACCGCTATCCAGCATGCATCTAGAGTATTAAGTTAAAAACAGAGTAACGCCTTAAGCAAGATGACATGATGTAGAGAGATAAATTCATGCAATATGAAATAAATGCCATCTTGTTATCCTGGCAACGATGCAATACATGCCTTGCCACCCCTTCTATCACTGGGTAAGGACACCGCAAGATCGAACCCAAAGCTAAGCACTTCTCCCATGGCAAGAACTACCAATCTAGTTGGCCAAACCAAACGGATAATTCGAAGAGACTTGCAAAGATAACCAATTATACATAAAAGAATTCAGAGAAGATTCAAGTATTATTCATAGATAGACTTGATCATAAACCCACAATTCATCGGTCTCAACAAACACACCGCAAAAAGAAGATTACATCGAATAGATCTCTACAAGAGAGGGGGAGAACCTTGTATTGAGATTCAAAGAGAGAGAAGAAGCCATCTAGCTACTAACTATGGACCCGAAGGTCTGAGGTAAACTACTCACACTTCATCGGAGGGGATAGGATGATGTAGAAGCCCTCCGTGATGACGACCCTCTTTCGACGGAGCTCCGGAACAGGCCCCAAGATGGGATCTCGTGGATACAGAAAGTTGCGGCGGTGGAACTAGGTATTTTGGCTCCTCTTTTGATCATTTGGGGGTACATAGGTATATATAGGAGGAAGGAGTACGTCGGTGGAGCACCAAGGGGCCCACGAGGCAGGGGGCGCGCCCTAGGGGGGGCCCACCCTCGTGACCTACTCTTTGACCCCCTAGAGTCGGGTCCAAGTCTCCTGGATCACGTTCGGTCAGAAAATCACGTTCCCGAAGATTTTATTCTGTTTGGACTCCATTTGATATTCTGTTTCTCCGAAACACTGAAATAGGCAAAAAAACAGCAATTCTGGGCTGGGCCTCCGGTTAATAGGTTAGTCCAAAAAATAATATAAAAGTGGAAAATAAAGCCCAATATAGTCCAAAACAGTAGATAATATAGCATGGAGCAATCAAAAATTATAGATACATTGGAGACGTATCAGGCATCCCCAAGCTTAATTCCTGCTCGTCCTCGAGTAGGTAAATGATAAAAAGAGAATTTTTGATGCGGAGTGCTACTTGGAATAATTTCAATGCAAATCTTCTTAATTGTGATATGAATATTCAGATTAGAAAGATTCAAGACAAAAGTTTATATTGACATAAAAATAATAATACTTCAAGCATACTAACAAAGCAATTATGTCTTCTCAAATTAACATAGCCAAAGAAAGTTATCCCTACAAAATCATATAGTCTGGCTATGCTCCATCTTCACCACACAAAGTATTTAAATCATGCACAACCCCGATGACAAGCCAAGCAATTGTTTCATACTCTAACTTTTTCAAAACTTTTTCAATCTTCACGCAATACATGAGCGTGAGCCATGGATATAGCACTATAGGTGGAATAGAATGGTGGTTGTGGAGAAGACAAAAAGGAGGGGAAGATAGTCTCACATCAACTAGCCGTATCAACGGGATATGGAGATGCCCATCAATAGATATCAATGTGAGTGAGTAGGGATTGCCATGCAACGGATGCACTAGATCTATAAATGTATGAAAGCTCAACAAAAGAAACTAGTGGGTGTGCATCCAACTTGCTTGCTCACGAAGACCTAGGGCACTTGAGGAGGCCCATCATTGGAATATACAAGCCAAGTTCTATAATGTAAAATTCCCACTAGTATATGAAAGTGACAACATATGAGACTCTCTATATG
This sequence comes from Triticum aestivum, assembly GCF_018294505.1. Classification (NCBI taxonomy): domain Eukaryota; kingdom Viridiplantae; phylum Streptophyta; class Magnoliopsida; order Poales; family Poaceae; genus Triticum; species Triticum aestivum. The sequence goes on from NC_057812.1 coordinate 481,558,183, forward strand.
AAGAACATGGTGCTACTTTGAAGCACAATATATGAGACTCGCTATGTCATGGTCCTACTTTGAAGCACAAGTGTGGAAAAAAGGATAGTAGCATTGCCCCTTTTTATTTATTTCCCTTTTTTTGGGCCTTCTTTTTTTCTTTGGCCTTTCTCTTTTTTTATTGGGACAATGCTCTATTGAATGATGATCATCACACTTCTATTTATTTACAACTCAATGATTACAACTTGATTCTAAAACAAAGTATGACTCTATATGGATGCCTCCGGTGGTGTACCGGGATATGCAATGAATCAAGAGTGACAAGTATGAAGAAATTATGAACGGTGGCTTTGCCACAAATACTATGTCAACTACATGATCATGCTAAGCAATATGACAATGATGAATGTGTCATGATGAACTAGATGGTGGAAAGTTGCATGGCAATATATCTCGGAATGGCTATGGAAATGCCATAATAGGTAGGTATGGTGGCTGTTTTGAGGAAGGTATATGGTAGGTGTATGATACCGGCGAAAGGTGCACGGTATTTAGAGAGGCTAGCAAAGGTGGAAGGGTGAGAGTGCGTATAATCCATGGACTCAACATTAGTCATAAAGAACTCATATACTCATTGCAAAAATCTAGAAGTTATCAAAGCAAAGTATTACACGCATGCTCCTAGGGGGATAGATTGGTAGGAAAATACCATCGCTCATCCTCGACCGCCACTCATAAGGAAGACAATCAATAAATAAATCATGCTCCGACTTCGTCACATAACGGTTCACCATACGTGCATGCTACGGGAATCACAAACTTTAACACAAGTATTCTTTAAATTCACAACTACTCAACTAGCATGACTTTAATATTATCACCTCCATATCTCAAAACAATTATCACGCTTCAATCTTTTCTTAGTATTCAACACATTCAAAAGAAAGTTTCACAAATCTTGAATACCAAGCATATTATTATTAAGCAAATTACCATGCTATTAAGAGACTCTCAAAATAATTTAAGTGAAGCATGAGAGATCAATAGTTTCTTTAAAACATATCCACCACCGTGCTCTAAAAGATCTAAGTGAAGCACATAGAGCAAAATTATAACGCTCAAAAGATATAAGTGAAGCACACAGAGCAAAATTAACTAGCTCAAAAGATATAAGTGAAGCACATAGAGCAAAACCACTTAGCTCAAAAGATATAAGTGAAGCGCATAGAGAAAAACTACTTAGCTCAAAAGATATAAGTGAAGCACATAGAGTATTCTATCAAATTTTTAATTCATGTATGGCTCTCTCAAAACATGTGTACAACAAGGATGATTGTGGCATACTAAGACACAAAGACACAAATAATACAAGACGCTCCAAGCAAAACACATATCATGTTGGTGAATAAAAATATAGCTCCAAGTAAATTACCGATGGAAGTGGACGAAAAGAGGGGATGCCTTCCGGGGCATCCCCAAGCTTTGACTTTTTGGTGTCCTTGGATTATCTTGGGGGTGCCATGGGCATCCCCAAGCTTAGGCTCTTGCTACTCCTTGTCCATGATCCATCAAAAGAATTCACCCAAAACTTGAAAACTTCACAACACAAAACTCAAAATAGAAAACTCGTGAGCTCCGTTAGCGAAAGAAAACAAAAGACCACTTCAAGGTACTGTAATTAACTCATTCTTTATTTACATTGGTGTTAAACCTAATGTATTCCAACTTCTCTATGGATTATAAACTATTTTACTAGCCATAGATTCATCAAAATAAGCAAACAACACACGCAAAACAGAATCTGTCAAAAACAGAACAGTCTGTAGTAATCTGTAGCTAGAGCAAGATCTGGAACCCCAAAAATTATAAAATAAATTTCTGGACGTGAGGAATTTACCTATTAATCATCTGCAAAAATAATTAACTAAATATCACTCTTCAAATAAAAATGACAGCAGTTCTTGTGAGCGCTAAAGTTTCTGTTTTTTACAGCAAGTTCAACAAGACTTTCCCCAAGTCTTCCCAATGGTTGTACTTGGCACAAACACTAATTAAACACAAAAAAAACACAGAACCAAAACAGAGGCTAAATAATTTATTTATTACTAAACAGGAGCAAAAAGCAAGGAATAAAAATAAAATTTGGGTTGCCTCCCAACAAGCGCTATCGTTTAACGCCCCTAGCTTGGCATAAAAGCGAGGATAGATCTAGGTATTGCCATCTTTGGTAGGCAATCCATAAGTGGCTCTCATGATAGTTTCATATGGCAATTTATTTTCTTTCTTGGAAAGTGTTCCATGCCCTTTTTTAATGGAAATTGAAATCTAATATTCCCTTCCTTCATATCAATAATCGCACCAACCGTTCTAAGGAAAGGTCTACCAAGAATAATAGGGCAAGAAGGATTGCAATCTATATCAAGAACAATGAAATCTACGGGCACATAATTCCTATTTGCAACAATAAGAACATCATTAATCCTTCCCATAGGTTTCTTAATAGTGGAATTGTAGCGACCAGACCTCAAACGGTCCAATCTCTGTGCTCCAGTGTCATCCCTGGATCAGTAATGCTGACACCACACAGTACTTGAAGGATTTATAACAGAGTAGCAATCACACACTTATTACATCGAGTGTCTCAAAAGAGAACTTATTACAATAAATATGGCTTAAGGCCATCTAATAACGATAACAGCGGAAGGCTTGGAAGATAAGTGAGTCCATCAACTCCAACGGCACCACTGAGTATAGAACCACGACCTAAAGGCACCTTAATCGTCGTCTTAAAAGTCTGCAGCATTAACGTTGCAGCCCGAAACGGGCCAGCACATGGAATATGCTGGCAATGTAACACATAGAGAATGATAAAAGAATAAGGCTATTCCATATGTATATTTGGCTGGTGGAAAGCTCTATGGTTACAGTTTTGCGTAAAGCCAATTTTTCCCTACTGCAAAGGAATAAATTTATTTAACTATCATGGTAGTTGTTAAACATTGAGAATGGTTGACAGCATTCTCAATCCCAATTAAGCATCATCATTAAACAAAACCCAACAAAATTAATTTTAGAGTAACATGATGAGATTCACATGATAATCCAAGTACTAGATACTCAAGATGTCCATAACTGGGGACACAGCTAACCATGATTAATTTATACACTCTGCAGAGGTTTGCGCACTTTTCCCCACAAGACTCGATCTCCTCCATTGGTTTTCTCGCACTGCATGGTGTTTGAGAAATGGATGACCGAGACATAGTCTTTTAGAAGCGCTAGCACCTTACGAACGGGTAGACCGTACCAACCTACATCCCCTACATCTGCTAGTATACCACTGTAAGAGTTCGCACGACTTAGTCAACTATGCTAGAGCCCATAGTAGATTGTGGCTGCACACGGAAGTTTCTAGTATGAATAATCTCATGATCCCTTTGAGCCTGGGTGGCGGTCCAAAAGAAAACAGGCAATCGCTAGAATACCCAGGTGCCTCAATCCATCCAGATGTGTGTTTAGGTTGCAACCTTAAATAAACCATTAATTAACAAAGCTCACATCTGTCATGGATACACTCACCCAATCCACGTCTACTAGCATAGCATAGCAACAATAAGCAAACATAGAGTAACTCCCAAAGGTTTGATAATAAACAGGTAATAGGTTCTACCTCAACTACTCCCCAACCCACAATTTAATTAGATCCTAATCATGCAATGTGTGAGGATTGGTCTAATGCAATAAAACTGGGTAGTAGGAGGTATGATCAAAGTGTTACTTGCCTTGCTGATGATCCGGGAAACCTAGCAATTCAAAGTAGCAAGCGGCGCACTCTGGGTACTGTATCGCAAATAAACAAACATACAATAAGTACTCAACTAATGCATAGGTAAAACTCGAACAAGAGAACTAACCAGAAAGTTCAACTTAAGAACTCCGGTTGGCAAAAAGAATCAAAATGAACGAAGCAACGAAAGACAAACGGCAAGAGAAACAAGATTCGTTTACTATTCTGGGTCTAAGGCAATTTTTACAATGGCAAAAACTTGTTTGAGTTGGTTAAACGGAAAGAGGGTTTCAAGTCGAAACTCCAGGCGCTTGAGTCGCCTGATTCCGATAAACGAGCGAAAAGTTAAACTAGAACGAACATCGGATCAGAGATCGCGATCAGAAAAACCGCGGATTTAATCTGAGAAAAAGAAAAACGATGAACAGTTAACGAACGAACGTTCGTTAACAGAAACTAAATAAAAAATGTGTTCGTTAAAACAAATGGACGAATGGGCGCTCGCTAAATAAATAAACCGGAAAAAATCGATCTATTTATGTAAAAAAACGGAACTAGGGTTTAAAAAAAACAAATCGTTTTTTTCAAAAACCGGCCGACGACTACCTCGGCGGCGGCGGCTCTCCGACGGGGCTCCGGAAGGCGGCGGGGTGAGGAGAGGGCGGCGGGGCGGCGGCGGCGGCGACTCGGCGGCGCGGGGCGGCGGGGTAAGGAGAGGGCGGCGGCGGGGCGGCTACTCGGGGCTCTAGGGGGGCCCCGGGGTGGCTATATAAAGGAGGAGGGTTGACTTGGGGAGGGGGTCAGCGGCGCAGGGAGGCTCCGGCTCGGACTCCTCCTCGAGTCCGGTGGGGAAGGCGGCGGTGGCTTGGGCCGGCCTGGCTCGGCTGGGCCCTTGGCCCAGTCGGGCACGGGTTTTTTTAAACAATTTCGCTGCGCCTAAGAAAACAATCTAGAAAAATAAATAAAAAACAAAAAATGCCAAAACAAATTTTCTCCGTCTAAATAAAATATTTAGAACATGATGAACATTTTTTTGACTCTAAATGCAATTTTTGAAAACGTGCAATTTTTCCTAAATTCGAATAAAATAGCAAATAAAACCAAAATAAAATCTTATTTGATTTTTTATTAAATCCTCAATATTTCTTTATTTTGGGTAAGTCATTTTATTCCCTCTCTCATATTTTTATAATAGAAATAATTGAAGATAAAATAAACAAAATCAAATGATCCTATCTTCAAAATTTGAGAAAAACTCAAATATGAAAATAACGAAATCCCAACTCTCTCCGAGGGTCCTTGAGTTGCGTAGAATTTCTAGGATCAACCAGAAAAGCAATAAAATATGATATGCAATGATGATCTAATGTATAACATTCCAAATAGAAAATTTGGGATGTTACAAACCTACCCCCTTAAGATGAATCTCGCCCTCGAGATTCGGGTTGGTTAGAAAATAGGTGAGGGTGGTCCTTCAGCAATTCTTCCTCTCGCTCCCAGGTGGCTTCATCCTTCGTGTGGTGGCTCCACTGAACTTTGCAAAACTTGATAACCTTGCTGCGGGTGACTCGACTGGCATACTCTAGAATCTTAACTGGTTTCTCCTCATAGGTCAAATCACTGTCCAACTGAATTGCTTCCAGTGGCACTGTATCTCTTAGCGGTATATCAACCATCTCTGCATGGCACATCTTCAACTGGGAAACATGGAACACGTCATGAACTCCTGACAATCCTTCGGGCAATTTCAACTTATAGGCTACTTCTCCCATACGCCCCAAAACTTTGTATGGACCTACAAAACGTGGCGCTAACTTTCCCTTAACTCCAAAGCGCTTAACTCCTCGAAGTGGTGATACTCGAAGATAAACTCGGTCTCCGACTTCGTAAACTGTCTCCTTGCGTTTAGAATCTGCGTAGCTCATCTGCCTGGACTGGGCTACCTTGAGCCTGTCGCAAATCAGTTTCACTTTCTGTTTAGACTCCTTAATCAGATCCGGTCCAAACAACTGACGGTCTCCAACTTCATCCCAAGACAATGGGGTCCTGCACCTCCTTCTGTACAAGGCTTTGAAAGGGGCCATCTTCAAACTGGATTGATAACTGTTGTTGTAAGAGAACTCTGCATATGGCAAATTCTCGTCCCAACTAGATCCGTAATCTAGCGCACAAGCTCTCAGCATATCCTCCAGAATCTGATTGACTCTCTCGGTCTGTCCATCTGTCTGCGGATGGAAGGCTGTACTAAACTCTAGTCTGGTACCCAAAGTTTCATGCAACTGATTCCAGAACTTTGAGGTAAATTGGGTTCCTCTATCTGATACAATGCTCTTTGGAACTCCATGCAGACATACGATTCTGGTCATGTATATCCTTGCCAACTTTGCACTGGTATAGGTAGTCTTCACTGGAATGAAATGGGCTGCCTTTGTCAAACGATCGACTACAACCCATATTGAGTCATAGCCTGAACGAGTTCTGGGTAAACCTGTAATAAAATCCATGCCTAACTTATCCCACTTCCATTCGGGTATCGGTAATGGCTGTAGCAATCCTGCTGGCTTCTGATGCTCTGCCTTTACTCTCTGACATACATCACAAACTGCTACATACTTCGCAATATCCTTCTTCATTCCGGTCCACCAGAAAGTATCCTTCAAATCCAAATACATTTTGGTATTTCCTGGGTGAATCGAATATGGTGAATCATGTGCCTCTAGCAGAATTAACTTCCTGATCTCTGAATCATTAGGCACATAAACACGGTCTTCAAACCATAGGGTATCGTGCTCATCCTCATGAAATCCCTTAGCTTTTCCTTTGCTCATTTTCTCCTTAATAGAGGAAATCTCCTTGTTAGTCCTTTGAGCTTCTCTGATCTTATCCATCAAGGTAGACTAAATCTCCAATGCTGCTACATAGCCTCTCGGAACTATCTCCAAACATAGCTCACGAAGGTTTTCAGCTAACTCCCTTGGTAAATCTCCCGTCATTAGGGTGTTGATGTGGCTTTTACGGCTCAACGCGTCAGCTACTACGTTAGCCTTTCCGGGGTGATAATGTAATCTCATATCGTAATCCTTGATGAGCTCCAACCATCTTCTTTGCCTGAGATTTAACTCTTTCTGCGTGAAAATATACTTCAAACTCTTGTGATCCGTGTACACCTCACAATGGTTTCCAATGAGAAAATGTCTCCAAGTTTTCAATGCATGCACTACAGCTGCTAACTCCAAATCATCCGTGGCATAATTCAACTCATGAGGCTTAAGCTGTCGTGAGGCATAGGAAACAACTCTTCCTTCCTGCATAAGCACTGCTCCAAGTCTTCGACGTGAAGCGTCGCAATACACCTCATAATCCTTGGTCTGATCTGGCAAAATCAGCACAGGTGATGTAACCAAACGTTTCTTCAATTCCTGGAAACTGGCCTCACATTCCTCAGTCCATATGAACTTGGTATCCTTTTTCAACAACTCCGTCATAGGCTTCACAATCTTTGAGAAATTCTCAATGAATCTCCGGTAGTATCCTGCGAGTCCAAGAAAACTCCAGATCTCTCCAACTGTTGTTGGCGCTTCCCAATTGGTCACGGTATCAACTTTAGTGGGATCTACTGCTATACCTTCTCCGGATATAACGTGTCCGAGAAATCCAACTTCCTTCAACAAAAACTCACATTTGCTAAACTTGGCATATAATTGATGTTCTCTGAGTTTACCAAGCACCAAACGCAAATGTTCCTTATGCTCCTCTTCATTCTTTGAGTAAACCAGGATATCATCAATGAACACTACCACGAATTTATCCAGAAACTCCATAAACACCTTGTCATCATGTTCATGAAATATGCTGGTGCGTTAGTCAGACCAAATGACATAACGGTATACTCGTACAGCCCATACCTGGTGGTAAAAGCCGTCTTAGGTATATCCTGTTCTCGAATCTTCAACTGGTGGTATCTTGATTGCAGATCGATATTGGGAAATACCTTAGCTCCTTGCAATCGATCAAACAGATCATTGATCATCGGTAGTGGGTACTTGTTCTTGATGGTTACTTCATTCAATCCTCGATAATCAACAATCATCCTTAACGATCCATCCTTCTTCTCCACTACAAGTACTGGCGATCCCCAAGGTGAAGAACTTGGGCGAATATATCCTTTATCCAGTAACTCCTTAGTATGCTTCTTAATCTCCACCAAATCCTTTGCGGGCATCCTATATGGTCTCTTAGATATTGGCCCTGTGTCTGGTAAAAGTTCAATCAAAAACTCAATATCTCTATCTGGTGGCATGCCTGGCAACTCCTCTGGAAATACATCAAGCAAATCTTTCACCACTGGTACTTCCTCCTGCACAACTCCTGTTAAACAATTTACTTGAGTCCTTTTTGGCACATGCCGTGATACATACTTGATCCTTCTTCCTTCTGGGTGGTAAGAAAAATTGACTTACTGGCACATTCAATATTCCCTTCATACTTTGACAACCAATCCATGCCTAATATCACATCCAATCCTTGAGATTCCAACACTATTAGGTCTGAGGGAAATACGTAGTTACCAATCCTTAATGGTAACCGGTCACACCATAGGCTAGCCATATACTCTGCTCCAGGCAAGGTTACTAACATGGGTGACCTAAGGTCTTGGGTTGGTAGTTTATACTTATCCACAGATCCCCTTGATATGTATGAATGCGATGCACCAGTATCAAAAAGAACGAGTGCAGTAAATGATTTAACCAAAAACTTACCGATTACTGCATCCGACTGCTCTTCAATCTCCTCCACGTTAACGTGGTTTACCTGTCCCCTGTTGAAAGGGTTCAGCTTCTTCCTAGAGCTTCCATTACCATTACCATTCTGTGATTCAGGACTGGCATAATGTCCGGTCTTCTGGCACTTAAAACAAGTGACTTGGCTCAGGTCTTTCTTGGCTGGGGTTGATGGGTTGGTGCGATTCTGGCCGTTGCTTCCTCCATTCCCATTACCAGTCTTGGGGCCATTGTGATTGTGCGAGCTACCTCCTCCATGGGTATGCTGGAAATGTCCTTCCGGTCTAGGGGTAAAACGTGGCTTATGCTGAGCTCCAGAATTGTACTTCCCTTGTCCATACTTCCTCTTGCGGTTCTCGATCTGTTGCTGCTTCCCTTCAATCATGAGAGCACGATCTACCAACTCTTGGTAGTTGTTGAAGGTTGCTACCATCAACTGCATGCTCAACTCATCATTCAGTCCTTCCAGAAACTTCTCCTATTTAGCTGCATCCATAGCAACGTCATCTGGGGCATAACGTGCTAACTTACTAAAGTCCTCCACATACTGGCCAACTGTCCGTCCTCCTTGGCGTAAGTTGCGAAACTCTCGCTTCTTCATGGCCATAGCTCCTGCTGAAACATGGGCAGTACGAAAAGCTTGCTGAAACTGGTCCCACATGACTGTGTCAATAGGGAAAGTGGTTGTGAAATTCTCCCACCATGAGGCTGTGGGTCCTTCAAGCTGATGTGTGGCAAACTTCACCTTTTCCGCATCTGTGCATCCTATTGTGGTCAACTCTCTAGCTGTCTTGCGGAGCCAATCATCTGCTACTATCGGCTCGGTGCTATCGGAAAACACCGGCGGATTCAGCCTAAGAAAACGGGCTAAGTGATCAACAGGTGGTGGTGGTGGTGGTGGGTTGTTGTTGTTCCCCTGATTCTGATCCTGGACTAGTAACTGCATCAATGTGTTCTGCTGCTGGATCAATTGAGTGAGCTCCGGTGGGAAGGTAAATCCGGGGTCACGTCTCGGAGGCATCTGAGGGTTTAGAAAATATGAGCTTTAAGAATAGAGGGGGCCTAAAGAGAAAACACTACCCATATGCACATGAGGCAAAAGCAAACAATTCACTTCATTCAATCAATCAAACAAGGGCATACAGTCGATCTAACTATTGCAAAAGTGCTCGAACTACTATATTTACATGGTGGACTACTACTACTGTTGGGGTGGTCTACTAGAAATATTCTTCGGTTGCAGACTCCATGATATCTGCTCCAGCTTCATCAACATAGTCATCATCGCTATCATCTAGATCCGGGTCGGTGTCGTCGATGATGATGTAGTCTTCCGGGCGAATCTCCTTGGGTTCTTCGTCTTCTTCTACTAGTGTAGGGTCTCCCATGAATATTCCAATCTTCTTGATCAGATCGTCATTCTTTTCCACTAATACTTCGATTTCCTCTTCATAATCTTCACGTGTAGCCTTGAAATCTTCCTCCAGTTCCTTGATTCTTGTCCTTGCTTTCTTCAGATCTATCATGTCTGCGCACATCTGGTTCTCGTGACGTCGAATGTGCTGGTTTAACTCCTGGATAAAAGCTGCAATTGATCTATCCTTCCTGGTGCTGATCATCTCCCAATGCTCATCTCAGCGCCCACAAATCTAGTAGATAGTATCCTTGAGATCATTGCGGTAAACTTCTCCAATGCGTCCCATGGCAATGTGAGCTGCCATGCTCTTTCCTAGACTCCAAGTTGGTGCATCAAAAGAAAACTCTATGGGCTTAGTGACTGGCATGAACGTCCTTCCTAGAACTTGAACTTGAATCATCTAGCGCTCTTCTTTAGGTAATGTGGCGTTGTAGGTTCCGGTGAAGCTTGGTACTCCTATGTTCAGGTATCTAGTGACTTCCTTCAAGTGACGTCCAAAGGGTGTATCTTCATCCGGTTGTATGAACTTGTTCCTTGCATCTGCCATCCTAAAAGAGTAGAAAATATGAGAGGTCAGAAGGAGAAGAGTAGGTAGTGATCTAGGGCTTTAGCTTAGTGGTCGTGTCCTACAGTCAGCGTGTGCTCTGATACCATCTTGTAGCGACCAGACCTCAAACGGTCCAATCTCTGTGCTCTGGTGTCATCCCTAGATCAGTAATGCTGACACCACACAGTACTTGAAGGATTTATAACAGAGTAGCAATCACACACTTATTACATCGAGTGTCTCAAAAGAGAACTTATTACAATAAATATGGCTTAAGGCCATCTAATAACGATAACAGCGGAAGGCTTGGAAGATAAGTGAGTCCATCAACTCCAACGGCATCACTGAGTATAGAACCACGACCTAAAGGCACCTTAATCGTCGTCTAAAAGTCTGCAACATTAACGTTGTAGCCCGAAACGGGTCAGCACATGGAATATGCTGGCAATGTAACACATAGAATGATAAAAGAATAAGGCTATTCTATATGCATATTTGCCTGGTGGAAAGCTCTATGGTTGCAGTTTTGCGTAAAGCCAATTTTTCCCTACTGCAAAGGAATAAATTTATTTAACTATCATGGTAGTTGTTAAACATTGAGAATAGTTGACAACATTCTCAATCCCAATTAAGCATCATCATTAAACAAAACCCAACAAAATTAATTTTAGAGTAACATGATGAGATTCACATGATAATCCAAGTACTAGATACTCAAGATGTCCATAACCGGGGACACGGCTAACCATGATTAGTTTATACACTCTGCATAGGTTTGCACACTTTTCCCCACAAGACTCGATCTCCTCTGTTGGTTTTCTCGCACTGCATGGTGTTTGAGAAACGGATGACCGAGACATAGTCTTTCAGAAGCGCTAGCACCTTACGAACGGGTAGACCGTACCAACCTACATCCCCTACATATGCTAGTCTACCACTGTAAGAGTTCGCACGACTTCGTCAACTATGCTAGAGCCCATAGTAGCTTGTGGCTACACACGGAAGTTTCTAGTATGAATAATCTCATGATCCCTTTGAGCCTGGGTGGCGGTCCAAAAGAAAACAGGCAATTACTGGGATACCCAGGTGCCTCAATCCACCCAGATGTGTGGTTAGGTTGCCACCTTAAATAAACCATTAATTAACAAAGCTCACATCTGTCATGGATACACTCACCCAATCCACGTCTACTAGCATACCATAGCAACAATAAGCAAACGTAGAGTAACTCCCAAAGGTTTGATAATAAACAGGTAATAGGTTCTACCTCAACTACTCCCCAACCCACAATTTGATTAGATCCTAATCATGCAATGTGTGAGGATTGGTCTAATGCAATAAAACTGGGTAGTAGGAGGTATGATCAAAGTGTTACTTGCCTTGCTGATGATCCGGGAAACCTAGCGATTCGAAGTAGCAAGCGGCGCACTCCGGGTACTCTATCGCAAACAAACAAACATACAATAAGTACTCAACTAATGCACTGGTAAAACTCGAACAAGAGAACTAACCAGAAAGTTCAACTTAAGAACTCCGGTTGGCAAAAAGAATCAAAACGAACGAAGCAACGAAAGACAAGCGGCAAGAGAAACAAGCTTCGTTTACTATTCTGGGTCTAAGGCAATTTTTACAGTGGCAAAAACTTGTTTGAGTTGGTTAAACAGAAAGAGGGTTTCGAGACAAAACTCCAGGCGCTTGAATCGCCTGATTCAGATATACGAGCGAAAAGTTAAACTAGAACGAACATCGGATCAGAGATCGCGATCAGAAAAACCGCGGATTTAATCCGAGAAAAAGAAAAACGACGAACAGTTAACGAACAAACGTTCGTTAACAGAAACTAAACGAAAAACGCGTTCGTTAAAATGAACGGACGAACGGGCGCTCGCTAAATAAATAAACCGAAAAAACCGATCTATTTATTTAAAAAATGCAACTAGGGTTTTTTTTAAAAAAACAAATCGTTTTTTTTCAAAAACCGGTCGGCGACTACCTCGGCGGCGGCGGCTCTCCGGCGGGGCTCCGGAAGGCGGCGGGGTGAGGAGAGGGCGGCGGGGCGGTGGCGGCGGCGACTTGCGACAGCGCGGGCAGCGGCAGGCTGCGCGGGGCGGCGGGGTGAGGAGAGGGCGGCGGCGGGGCGGCTACTCGGGGCTCCAGGGGGGCCCCGGGGTGGCTATATAAAGGAGGGGGTTGACTTGGGGAGGGGGTCAGCGGTGCAGGGCGGCTCCGGCTCGGACTCCTCCTCGAGTCCGGCGGGGAAGGCGGCGGCGGCTTGGGCCGGCCTGGCTCAGCTGGGCCCTTGGCCCAGTCGGGCGCAGGTTTTTTTTTAAACAATTTCGCTGCGCCTAAGAGAAAATCTAGAAAAATAAATAAAAATCTAAAAATGCCAAAACAAATTTTCTCCGTCTAAATAAAATATTTAGAATAGGATGAACTTTTTTTGGCTCTAAATGCAATTTTTGAAAACGTGCAATTTTTCCTAAATTCGAATAAAATAGCAAATAAAACCAAAATAAAATCTTATTTGATTTTTTTATTAAATCCTCAATATTTCTTTATTTTGGGAAAGTCATTTTGTTCCCTCTCTCATATTTTTATAATAGAAATAACTGAAGATAAAATAAACAAAATCAAATGATCCTATCTTCAAAATTTGAGAAAAACTCAAAATATGAAAATAACGAAATCCCCAACTCTCTCTGAGGGTCCTTGAGTTGCGTAGAATTTCTAGGATCAACCAGAAAAGCAATAAAATATGATACGCAATGATGATCTAATGTATAACATTCCAAATTGAAAATTTGGGATGTTACAGGAATCCGCAAGATGCAAGTTTAGAGAGCAATCATCAAAATTATGGAAATCTAGCAAATCACACAAAGTCTTGGGAATAGTATAGACACTAGCACCCAAATCACACAAAGCATAAAACTCATGATTTTTAATTTTAATTTTAATAGTTGGTTCCCACTCATCATAGAGTTTTCTAGGGATAGAAACTTTCAACTCAAGTTTTTCTTCATAAGATTGCATCATGGCATCAACAATATGTTCGGTGAAGGCTTTATTTTGACTATAAGCATGTGGAGAATTTAGCACGGATTGCAACAAGGAAATACTATCAATTAAAGAGCAACTTTCATAATTAAATTCCTTGAAATCCAATATAGTGGGTTTAGCAACATCTAGATTTTTATTTCTTTCAATCCCACTTTCATCAATTTCATCATTAAGTTCTAAATACTCCGAATTTTTAGAATGCCTTCTAGGTAAAGGAAGATCATATTCAGTTTCATCAAGATTCATATTGCAAAACAAAGATTTAATAGGGGACACATCAATAACTTTTAGATCTTCATCTTGATTTTCATAGGAATCCGGTTTAGCATACATCTTATTAACTAAGGTGGCTTGCATATCTGAAATTTCAGCAGTCATCTTTTCTAGACAAGCAATTTGGGATCTTATACCATCAAATTCTTTAGACATATCATCTAGCTCTTTATTCATATAACTCATAAAACTTTTTTGTTCCTTAAGCTCGTTTCTAAAGAAATTATTATGCTCAAATTGCAACACCATAAACTTCCTAACGTTGGTTTCGATCTCCTCTAACCTTTTGAGGTGGAGATCACCAAATCTCGGTTGAGCCATTACGCCAAACAAGCAATCTAACACACGGGCAAACAAAAAGCAAGCGGGCAAAAAGAGGCAAATAGAGAGGGAGGATAGAGAGAGAGAGGGCGAATAAAACGGCAAGGGTGAATTGGGGGGAGAGGAAAACGAGAGGCAATTGGCAAATAATGTAATGCGAGAGATAGGGATTGTGATGGGTACTTGGTATGTTGACTTTTTGCGTAGACTCCCCGGCAACGGCGCCAGAAATCCTTCTTGCTACGTCTTGAGCTTGCGTTGGTTTTCCCCGAAGAGGAAGGGATGACGCAGCAGAGTAGCGTAAGTATTTCCCTCAGTTTTTGAGAATCAAGGTATCAATCCAGTAGGAGGCCACGCTCAAGTCCCTCGTACCTGCACAAAGCGATAGCTACTCGCAACCAACGCGATTAGGGGTTGTCAATCCCTTCACGGTCACTTACGAGAGTGAGATCTGATAAATATAATATTTTTGATATTTTGGTATAAATATGCAAGGTAAAAAGTAAAGGCAAAGTAAAAAAGCAAAGCAAGATTAAAGTGATGGAGATTGATATGATGAGAATAGACCCGGGGGCCATAGGTTTCAGTAGTGGCTTCTCTCAAGAGCATAAGTATTCTACGGTGGGTGAACAAATTACTGTTGAGCAATTGATAAAATTGAGCATAGTTATCAGAATATCTAGGCATGATCATGTATATAGGCATCACGTCCGTGACAAGTAGATCGAAACGATTCTGCATCTACTACTATTACTCCACTCATCGACCACTATCCAGCATGCATCTAGAGTATTAAGTTAAAAACAGAGTAACGCCTTAAGCAAGATGACATGATGTAGAGAGATAAATTCATGCAATATGAAATAAACCCCATCTTGTTATCCTCGATGGCAACGATGCAATACGTGCCTTGCTGCCCCTTCTGTCACTGGGTAAGGACACCGCAAGATCGAACCCAAAGCTAAGCACTTCTCCCATGGCAAGAACTACCAATCTAGTTGGCCAAACCAAACGGATAATTCGAAGAGACTTGCAAAGATAACCAATCATACATAAAAAATTCAGAGAAGATTCAAATATTATTGATAGATAGACTTGATCACAAACCCACAATTCATCGGTCTCAACAAACACACCGCAAAAAGAAGATTACATCAAATAGATCTCCACAAGAGAGGGGGAGAACTTTGTATTGAGATTCAAAGAGAGAGAAGAAGCCATCTAGCTACTAGCTATGGACCCGAAGGTCTGAGGTAAACTACTCACACTTCATCGGAGGGGCTAGGATGATGTAGAAGCCCTCCGTGATGACGGCCCTCTTCCAGCGGAGCTCCGGAACAGGCCCCAAGATGGGATCTCGTGGATACAGAAAGTTGCGGCGGTGGAATTAGTTTTTTTGGCTCCTCTTCTGATCGTTTGGGGGTACGTAGGTATATATAGGAGGAAGGAGTACGTCGGTGGATCACCGAGGGGCCCACGAGGCAGGGGGCGCGCCCTAGGAGGGGCGCCCCCACCCTCGTGACCTCCTCTTTGACCCCTTGGAGTAGGGTCCAAGTCTCCTGGATCACGTTCGGTGAGAAAATCACGTTCTCGAAGATTTTATTCCGTTTGATATTCTGTTTCTCCGAAACACTAAAATAGGCAAAAAAACAGCAATTCTGGGCTGGGCCTCCGGTTAATAGGTTAGTCCCAAAAATAATGTAAAAGTGGAAAATAAAGCCCAATATAGTCCAAAACAGTAGATAATATAGCATGGAGCAATCAAAAATTATAGATACGTTGGAGACGTATCAATTCACATCATTGCATATTCACAGCTTATGATGTGTAAACTAAGGAGAAGGCATTTCAACAAATTAGAAGCAATGAAAGCTAGACACCATATGAAAGATGCAACGAATATCACTCTACCAAGTTAAAACTGTCTCGTCATAAGTGCCATTTCAACAAATTAGTAATACAAGCTAGAAAAGAATGTGAGATGTAACCTATATCACACTCCGAAGTAAAACGTGTCTTATGATAAGTGATTGTTGCAGGTTACACAACAGTAGTAATTTGATGTAAGAACATGGTGTGATAGGCAGATATTGTATGTTCTAGAAACAGGAACACATGTCTTATTCAAGTATAATGTGTAAAGTAAGCAGATGGAATTCAACAAAATTAGAAGAAATACAAGCTAGACATCACACATAACATGCAACCACATATAACAGTGCCAAGTTAGAGGGAGCACCGGTGATGCTGCACTAGGGGAGATGTGCTCATCATAAACACAACTTTGTTGAGTGTCTATGCATGTGTTGTCTTGGAAATCATCTTGGGGGTGTGGAGGAGTAGAAACTATAGAAGCCCTCCATTCAGAAGGAGCACCTTTATCCGCTGCCTTGCTAACTTCCTTCCGCTTTGTTGATTTTGAATTGTCAAGTAAAACCGACAAGAAAAAGCAATAAAATTCTCTCTTCAGAACTCATTTATGCATGATACTGACAATCACTACTTTGATGTAAGGCAAACACATGATACCAGGATGGAATATGTACGAATAACAGGACGACATGGCATGTTCACAACTGTTTGTGTAAACTAAGCAGAAACCATTCCAGCAAATAAGAAGCAATGCAAGCTAGACACCACATGAAAGATGCAACCAATATGACTCTGCCAAGTTAAAAGCGTCCCATCATAAATGGAATTTCCACAAATTAGAAGCAGCGCATGCTATAAATCATATGAAAGATGCAACTAATATCGCACTGCATATACTAAAGGTGTCTCGTCATGTTGATTGATGCAGGATACAAAAAAAACAATAATTTTATGTAAGGACATGCTTAGTAGACAGATGTACTATGTACTAAATATAGGAAGGCATGCCACATTAACAGGTATAATGTATAAGCTAAGCAGACTAGCACATGCAGTTTAACCAGATTGGAAGAATTACAATCTAGACACCATATGCAACATGCAACCACATATCACGCTGCCAAGTTAGAGCAAGCACCTGCGATGCTAGTGTAGGGGAAATGCTGTAATCAACTATAGAGCTACGTTCACTATCTTCATCTAGCATTTCTGTTTCTTGAGAATCATGTCGGGAGACTGACGCTGCATTCTTTAAATGAGGAGTAGTCCCCTTGCCTGCCTGCCTCGTCATAAGTGATTGATGAGGGATACACAAGAACATTAGTTTGATGTAAAAACATGGTTAATACACATATGTACTAGTATGTACCAAAAACAGAAAGGCATGTCATATTCAAAGGTATAATGTGTAAGCTAAGCAGATGCAATTTAACCAAATTGGAAGCAATACAAGCTAGACATCCGGCTGGAGTGGTGAGCATGATCATCTAGGACCCGAGAGCCTGGTGGGAGGCGGGCTGCTTCGCCACCATCACAGCTTTTTAGTTGGCTTCCAGGTGATGCCTATCTTTGCTGGGCTTGTCACTGGCTCGGCCAGTGCCCCGACTAGCTATTTGTCTTCTGGTGCTCACGGGATGGTGGTTCATGTAAAAAAATATCTTTCCTTATCTTACCGACTTCGGCCTTTCGAATACAAGCTAGACACCATATGGAACATGCAACCACATATGACACCGCGAAGTTAAAGCAAGCACTAGGGATGGTGGTTCATTGCGAGCGAGGTCATCAACTCTAGAGATACGTTTACCGTCTCCATCTGCTGACACTGCACCCATTATAGCGCTGAAACGTGTCTTGCCTACCTGCACACCAAACTGGAGCGACTTCTCTTTTTTTTGGCTTCTCTCGTGGCGGCAGAGTCTGAAACACCCTTGCATAAAAACACAATAGTGAGAGTAAGGGTGAAGTGTGTGCAAAACTAGTGCACTGTAAAAGTAGCAGATAACAGGTGGCTAAAAAATAAATGACAGGAGACATATGATAGCTCTACAACATTGCATGGCAAACAAAATTAGATTCTACTATCTATGATTTTGTAATATATGAGCACAGGAAATGCAGGTACTCCTCTAGCACACCACCACATGTGGTCATATCTAAGATAATAGTCAACTGAAAATAAATAGGTCAGTCGATTTTTTTAATGAACCGTCCGATCTATAAGGAACGGGCAGATGTCCTTCGTCTACCTCCCGCCAGTCACTGTTGACGATCTTTCTCGAACCACCAGCGACCACCGTCCCAGACCCCTGCCTCCGCCGCCCCGCCCTCCCATCGACCTCACACCACCGCCGTGCTTGGCAGCGCCCCCAGGCCATCCCTTTAATCCCGGCCGACCTCCAGATCGGGCTCCAGTAGCTCTAGGCCGCACACGCCCCTAAGATAAACACCAAGGCGCTGCTTCCCCGGCGTAATAGGCGTACTAGCGCCTGCTACGCCGGGGAATGCTTCCGTTAATTGGGAATCAAGTGGCCAGAAATTGAAATTCAGGGGGGCGACGGACCTCTAGCTAAGGTGAAATAGTATATGAGGAGAAACCTTGTGCATCGCGAGTTACTAGGAACATCTAGTATCAAGAAGAAGCGGTCAACTAGTGTCTTCTGTGGGATGAATACCGTGCAAGTAGAGACGTAAGATTTGCACGAATAAGGGGAGATGAGTACCTTTTTCGGTTGCCGGCGTGGTCACCTCCACAAGTCGCGCCGATTTTCCTCTTTTTATCGGGGAAACCGATGTTCTGGAGGGTGCAGGCTTGGACGAACGCATGGCCAAATTGTTGACTGTGTTGCCGTGGCCGTATGTCGGCGGAGGGGAAGCAAATCCGAGGCGGCGAAGGATGGCGTAGCAGGAATAGCTCCGGTGCGGTGGAGGGTGGCGAAGTTGGAGCGGCAGTGGTGAGGCGCAGGACGGCGTGGTTGAACTGGCTCGGGTACAGACGGCTCGGCCTCGGCTTCAACTACTAGCCATGGAGGGCATTGCGGTTGAGGTTGCGGTGGACAACAACGTCGGGGTATCGGCTCCGACGTTATGGAGGAGGGCGGCGGTTGATGGGTGGGATGGGGTGGCGGACGGAGGACGCCGGGGTTTCGCGGCTGGTGGAGAGGTAGTTTTGGTGCCCACGGAGTACGAATGGGGAATCGGACGGGTGGGGGGAACCATGTTTCGGTCTGGGACGCGCTTGTTTTTTGCTTTTTTGAATAGAAATGGGACGCGCTTATTTGAAATTTGGGGAAAGTACAAACTTTGCCCCCCTCTTAAATTTCGGACCTACTACGGGTCGAGGGTAGGATGGTAATCCCACGTGTCCCAAATAGTGGGCGGGAGCGATTTCGGCCGCGAGCATGTGTGCTTAGGCGGCCATTGTGTATGAATGTTTTTCGGATGCGGTTGCGTGGAGTCTAGATGAAGCTACAAACCTACCCCGGTTTAGACCTTTGGACGTCGGGCCGGTAGGTTTCACGGGTCGGAGTTATTAGAAAAGTAATTTCCTTGTACTACCAAACATTGGTCTCACGCGGTTTCGGGCGAGTAGAGGCTCTTTTGGCGCTTCGTTCGAAATTTTGAAACACAAGCATTCACGTTTAGAGTACTCTTGAACTATGAGGATTGACCTAAATATACAACGTTATATTTGATCTTGTATGTTTGAAAACCTCATTAAATTATCCGCTTCTTTTTGAAATTTTGACACTTGAAAATCCTATAACTACGATTATTTTGGAATGGAGGAGCAAAATTTGAATCTATTTTGTACACGACTACATATGCTATTATGTACAAAATCAGAGCAAATATTGGTGCCCCCATAATTTAGGTATGGTTTACAAATGCCATGATATCAAATTCAAATAACTGAATGGACTTCATGTTGAATTTGATTTTTTAAACCACCTTAAGTTGAATTCAAATGTATGCTAGTTCATAGGTAGTAGCTATTTATAATGTCCATTGTGTAACTTTCGTATGTATAATGTGCTTTACACACACAACATGAACTATACTCACGTTTATATTCGATTGCTAAAGCGATGCATTGTCTGGAGTTCAAAATACTAACTATGTGGATCAATTGTGTCGAATAATAACATAGACATGCTCAAATTCGATAGAATCTAGATGTCTGATGGATCAATGACCGCTCCTTACGCGAATTGCAAATATCATGATCCCATCCTAATATTTGGATACAATTTATATCTTTAATCAATGTGTAGAGCAGTCTTTTACGTGTAGTTTCACTCTCCATCGGTGGTCTCTCACACATGCTCACACACTCTCTCTCGAGGTGTCTTTCTCGCACACATGCTCTAGATATAACCCTCCCTCCCTCTCATAACCATTTACAACTGTTTTCACTAACCTTTATCACAAGCACTCTTCCTCTCGCAAACATACACACGCACAATCCTCATCGACCCTTTCTATATACATGGACCTGCCTACGTGTCTTATGTACGCACATTATCTTTACGCCTATCTCTCACGCATTGTCTCACACCTCTCTTCCTAATCGACGAGTATTATTCTAGCAGAGCATTCTGTAGGATGCCCCTTAAAGTTAGGTTGGATGAATAGTAATATCAGAGATAAAGGGGTTACCTTAGTCCGAGAACCTAGGGTTAAAATCCTAGCCGGCTTTGTCAGTGGACATAGAGTCCTTCACAATTCTGCTATCTTTGTCTTGTACGACTAGTCATCCATGGGTCTTACTAAATGCATCACGGGCCGACCAATGTGGCACAGGACGGAACAGAACGAAGGGCCTCACCTCGACCCACCGAACCTCACGCGGTGACACACCCTCTGCCCCCACGTCTCATTATCTTCTCACACCCACACATACCAACACAAACACCACACACACAGAAAATTTCTCCTGGTGCCTCTATTCCCTCCCCCCTTGCATATACACACTCAAGGGAATGGAATCTCTTATCGTGACGTCATATTCTTCTCTCTCTAGACCACTCTCATTTCTCGTGCTATCTCTCCCACGCCCCCCCGTCGGCCCCTCTATCCATGCCTCTCTCGAATACGTAATACACACACATACCTCTCTAGGCCCCGCCAAATGCATCAACTACACATTCACGCATGTTACATCACGTACCCCATTGATCTAAAAATCCCTCTCTTCACGTTTATTTCGCATACAACATTCCTTTTGAATAAAGTGTGGCCAAAAAATTATTTTAGAGTGTCTACATATATACAACATTACAAAGTTATATGGAGGAGTACGAACGCTAATTTGCATTGCATGGTGCCCACAATGATATTTATTCCGCACTATGAATTTGTATATTTTATACTATATACAAAGTTAGTCATAATAAAGAGAAACGAAGAGCATCTCTCTCTCCATCGCATACCCACCCTGTACGCCCCTTTCACGTATGCACACAAAACTATCTCCAGGTCCTCTAAAAGTAGGCCCCCAGAAAATTCACGCATGTTTCATCTTTCTCTCGCGATATATGCAATGACGATCATTGTATTTGAAGAGAAAGCACGATACGTACATTGGACTTTAGAATCCACTCATTACGTTCACCATTTACATTTAGTGGTTATTATGCAGTCACGGGCTCACCGTACAACTCTGTATTTGCTCATGACATGACTAGTTGACCAGTTAAACGCTCCACGTGGCACCTCTAGTGTTGCATCACATTATCTCACTACCATCGTGCCCACCTGTTGACTCGTATCCACTCTACATCTACACTCCTATAAAATACATAAAATACACTCTTATAAAAAACAGAGTTGGTGATGATGGTGTGCCTGCCATCCTGCAATATAGGCCGTCTGATTTATATCTAACAGATAGGAAAGAAACTATGGCAATTTTGCAAAAAGGTACCCACACACCTCTCCACATTTGCAAATAAGGCCTTACCTCGTTCATCCTTTTCTCTCACAAGATAAACAAGTCATACAAATGCATCTTGATGTTACATGCAACACACGGGCATCTTGCTAGTAAGAATGAAAACAAACGACAAAAAATATTTGGACGGTGGTTCGAAGTCATGACCGCGGGCACAACGGACAAGCTGGCCTTGTATTGGTATGCTGAGCCGTCTGTTTTAACACACAGGAGCTGGTGTGGTGATTATACACACATGCACGCATGCACACGAACTGCATCCATGCAACACTCACACAAACACATGCACCCATGCACGCACGCAACACTCACACGTACACACGCAGCCACGCATGCACGCACGCAACACTCACACACACACGCACGCACACATGCATGCACACACCAATACACCACACGACCAACACACACTCTCACGCTCAAGTGATCAACCTACACGTGCATGCGCACACATCAGGCCCTGACATACACATACACAACCAGGTGATTCCCGCGCACGGGTTGGAGCCTTGTCGCGCCTGCGTAAATTTGTGTTTATCTGACCTTTTGCCTATGCAAACTGATAGGTGGGACCCACAACGAACATGGTCAATTTAACTAGTCAACATGGCGCCACGCAGACTATTTGGCCGGTCAACAGAGTGCAATCCGATGCTGAGCTGTGAACAAGTGACCGTATAATCACTATAAAACGTATATAGTGACCGTGATCAGCTTATTCTGAAGTTCGGTGACCGTATTAGACTTTTCTCTCTGTAGGCCCTCCAAAACTACATCTCTACACGTTCTTGCATGTTACATCTAACAACTATGGAATACAGCACTACTACTACACTCTAACACAATAAATCATGTGTTTTTAGTTTTACTAGATATCATATTGTTACTTATAATTATTCAGTTTGCATACATTAAAATTGCCTTTGAAATGTATGGCCAGTATCATCTACCGCGCGGGAAAAATCCCGCCCTTTCCTGTTTAATCGGGTTTGTATCGATGGATCATGCGAAACAACAAAACTATAGTACTATACAGTACAAGTGACAGTTCATTGGGCCGTCGTGTCGTCTACTCCTCCGTCGTAAGAGTGGAGCGCTCGCTTTCATAAATCTTCTAGTCCCTTTCGCCGACATGTGGGACATCAAGCTACCGGGTCCACGTGCCATACCGGAATACAGTGGAGAGCAACTGGGGTGAAGCACCCCAGTCATGGCACCAGCGTAGTAATGAGCAGTGAGGTGTCAAATCACAAAGCTGCACCTTTCCCGCAGTTAAGTTGGAGGGACGAAGCAACCATCATTTCACTCATTGCTGAATCCGCTTCTCCCTCATCTTCTTTAACTTAACCATGTGTTGCTTCTGCCGTTGTTCTGCCTCATGTGGGACGCGGATCGGCTTGGTAAAGCACTGACACATGGGACCACATGTTAGCAAACCGCCAGGACAACGTCCTCCGAAAATAAGAAACCTCCCCCGCCATCCACGCGGCAAAATCACCTCCTTTTTACTAATCTCGATTCTGTAATTTTTTAGATCAATATAATTGAGATTTGTATAGATAGCACACAGGAGCAAAACCAAGTGGTATGGTTAAGGGCATCCACAATGTGTAGCCAAATGTGAAAATAGCTTTTGGCATCGTGGGAACCATTGTGGACGGTGTTGCCAAAGCCAAAAAGATGGAACCGAAGCTCCCTGATTGATTGATTGAAGGAATAGAAAAATACAATGTCTCTCCTCTTTCTCCCATGCTTGGACGCATGTAGTACAGTATAGAGCATAGAGTCTACTCCCCTGTCCCTTCTATCACAAATCACAAAGAAGTGAGGCATCAAATCACAAAAGCATGGATGAAGCAACCATCGTTTCACTCTTCGCTGACTCCGCTTCTCCATCGTCTTCCTCGAGAAGCCATCTCACCGCATTAGTTATAGTAGTACTAGTAAAGGACTTCCTGGATGCAAATAAGGCGGTTGTCTCAGCTTGTAGGCGGCACTTGTGAATGACTTACCGTGGTCTCCCTCAATGGTGTTCTCCATCGAACGCACTTCGCCAAACCACCAAAAAAATATCGTCGACGTCGCCGCAATGGGGAAGGAAGTCAAATATAGTTACTACTTCCTCCTTCCATCTATACAGGGCCTAATGCATTTTTCAAGGCTGCCTTTGACTATTGATAAGATTAATAATACATGAGATATATAATGTGAAAATTATATCATTGGAAGCTTCTTTCACGTACGAATTTGATGGTATGCTTTGTGTAACTTGCATGTCATATATTATTGATCCAAAACTCGGTCAAAGTTAGTCTCAAAAAACATATTAGGCCCTATATAGATGGAAGGAGGGAGTACCTCCATTTTTTTTGTACACAAGGCCAGTATATCAAAATTACAATTTGCAAAGGGCCACTAACACTAATCGAGGCAAAATTGATGGGGTTAGAAACCAAGGACATTAATATCCCCTGCATGCATGCGGAAGTGAGAAGGTTGGTTTGCATGGCGCTGCATTAATCAAGCGATGAGGAGTGAGATGGTTAGCTCTTTGGTCTTTGGAGAAAAAAATACGCATTAATTGACACGTGAAACGAGGATTTGTATTGATTAAATCCCGCGAAGGAAAACCCAGCCTTTCTTTTTTAACACTAGTACTCCTAGTACGTACGTACTTATCCTGTTTGGGTCTAGGCCTTGCATTGCCAAACTTCGCCACACATTTTTTCCAAGCTTGCCTAAAGTTTTCAAAATGAGAAGGAGGTACACTTGCGCACGGCTATTGTGGTCGCACCGCACCCTCACACGGTCGCTCCTGCACGCCGCGGTCACACCACACCCTCACACGGTCGCTCCTGCACGCCGCAAACCCAACCAAGGGAATGCACCCTCACTGACACGTGCTGCCGCATGAGAACACATCAAACTCAGCCATCCCATCGCTGACACATAATTTTCGTTCATAGAGTATGTTTATCCAACCGCATGTTGGGGAGTATCCGTACGGCCCGTGCGGTGGTATGTTGGGGAAGAAGAAGAGGTGAGGAAGAAGGAAAGAAGGGTTAGGAGACATAGGATATTCATCCAACCGCCTGAAATGGTAGACTGACCCAAGTCAGGCGACTTGCATAACAAATATATGTTTTTACACAGCAAAAGATCCATAAAAACAACAACATAAAGAAAAACTATCACTGCTCGTGGAAAGAGACGACCTCATCGTCTTTGGCTGCCGGCGCGAACCAGCCGTCGCTGCCGACGTGTGTCTCCGCACCGTGGTTGTCCTCGGCCTCCAGATACTCGTTCAAGCGGAGCGTGCGGGTGCTCTGCACGGACGAGAGCACAGCCCGGTTCAAGTCGAGGACGTCTGGTTCCACCTGCAGGAGGGCCTCGATGGCAGCAGCATCCGCGCGCTCCGCATCGAGTCGAGCCTCCGCCGCCCGGTTCAAGTCCAGGACGTCCGATTCCGCCTGCAGGAGGGTGTCGATGAGAGCGGCATCCGTGCGCTCTGCGTCGAGTCAAGCCTCTGCCGCCCGGTTCAAGTCCAGGACGTCCGGTTCCGCCTGCAGGAGGGCCTCGATGGCAGCGGTATCCGCGCGCTCCACCTCAAGTTGAGCCTTCGCCGCCCGGTTCACATCCACAACATCCGGTTCCGCCTGTAGGAGAGCCTTGATGGCAGCGGCATGCGCATGCTCTGCGTCGAGTTGAGCCTCTGCCTCCCGGTCCTCCTTTAGTATCGCCATGTTGAACCGCTGGTCCGCTTGCACCATGGGGGACTCGGACGCCGGCACGAAGTCGACGTCCATCGTCTCATACCCATCGGGGGCCTTCTGCGCCACGACCTCCGCCATGAACATTGGATTGGCTTCCTCCTCCTCGTAGCCTGGCTCCAGAGAACTCGGGGATTGGCCCGCCGCAAAGCGAGCTTGGGAACGGAGGTCCGTGGCGCCGACCGCCGCCGCGATTTCTGCGCGGCGCTCCGGCGTCAGCATCTTGTAGTAAGTGATCTTGCGGCGCACCATGGCTTTCCGGCGAACTAGGGGACGCTTGATGCGGGCTAGGGGATCGAAAGGTGGGGGAATGGGCTAGAGATTTGGTGTGGTTTTAGGGCAGTGGCTGGCGTAGGTCGAGCAGCGAAGGTTCTGGTATGAATAGTGGTTCCGGTGACGACCGGTCAATCGGTTTTGACTGTACATCGCTCTTGTCGCGTTCGCGTTGCAGCCCGGCACGCTGGACCCTCCACGTCGCTCACCGAATGGAACACGCTTCGTCTTGCATTTTCGCTCGCTTGTGGGACCGCAGTTGAGAGCAAACCGACGTCCCTCCCCCTCCCCCTCCCGCGTCATTTATTATACCACCACTCCCTCCGTTTTATGCGAAGTAAATAAAAACAGAGGGAGTATACTACGGATGAGGATCCCCTGATGTGGCCGAACCCATTGAGTAACTGACATGCGGGGCCTAGCAAGCATGGGGTCCGCCAGTAAGTGACCGAAAGGGAGGGTAAGGCAGGGATACCTACGTCAGAGGATCCACTTCCACTATACTACTTTGACCAAATGTTAGAGTAATAATATATGACATGCAACTTACACAAATGTTAGAGTAATAATATATGACATGCAACTTACACAAAGCATACAGGGTCTAATGCGTTTTTCGATGCTAACTTTGACCAAATGTTAGAGTAATAATATATGACATGCAACTTACACAAAGCATACTATCAAATTCGTATGTGAAAGGAGTTTCCAATGATATAATTTTCACATTATACATCTCATGTACTATTAATCTTGTCAATAGTCAAATTGGAAACCATCTCGAGTACAAATCTAGGAGTACGCACGAATCTAACAATATTGATTGGCGTTGTTGAATGTTGATACCTTTTTGATCAAAGTAGATATACTTTGACTACACATAAAACTTATATGTAAACTAGAAAGGATAGGAGGGAGTATATTGTACGTTCAAAAACAAAACGAACCTTGAATACCCTTTATATATGATTTACGGATGCTATGATCACCGGTTCAAAATTTTGAATCCACCTTAGGTATCATGTGCCCCCACTCGTTCCCTCTCGATTTCATCTCGGGGTCCGGTGATCTATTGAAAGAGGACTAGGGTGGGTACATGCGAATGATACTCGGCGGAATGTTCAAATGAGGCATGCGGGAGGATGGACTCGACTGGAGGGCGACATGATCGATGGAGAAGAGGGTTGGAGAGGAATGAGAAATAAGCAAACTCCACATGATTATACTTGAACGGCTCAAATAAAAAATAAGTTGTCTCGCTTGGCCTACATAGTGAAAGGCCTAATGCGCAACACGGAGCACTGACGCTCGAATATGGCCGGGAAAACAGGGAAACAGACATGTGGGGCACACCCGTCGGGACGACGTAGCGCAGACTAGTCCAATGGAGGAGCTGGCCCACGACCTCCTCGCCACTGACAACCGTTTATGTGGGTCATTGGGGCCAACAACGGGGCGCAGCTCCAGCACCGCCTCTGGACACGGCAACCGCGGTGAGCGACACGCTCATATCATCGCTAGACACGATCGGTTTCAGTTTGCCGAGGGTGGCATTAGTGCTGTGGCACGACCAACGGTATGTTTGGTTTGTGCCCAAGATTGCCCCATCAAAGCATTGGGTAGCCAAAATTTTGGTTGAGGTATTGGTTTCCCATGATTTGGCCGACATTGGCAAGAAAAATGAACTTGAGTTGGCTAGAGTTCATTGGCATGCCAAAGAAATGGCAATCATCCAGACAAAGACCAATCTTTGGGTCATGACCAAAATTTTGGTTGAGGTATTGGTTGCCCATGATTTGGCCGAAATTGGCAAGAAAAATGAACTAGAGTTGGCTAGAGTTCATTGGCATGCCAAAAAAATGGCAACCATCCAAACAAAGACCAATCTTTTGGTCATGACCAAAAAATTGGCAAGGTGCACTTTGGCCACAATCCAAACACACCCCAACACCCGGCTCGTCGAGGATGCACGGGGCGCCGCGATGCATCCGCGGAGTGGTGTAGCGCGGCCAACTGCATCCTATGGACCTGAGACCATGCCGGATCGTCTTGCTTTTCCAATGACATGCGAGGATCGCATGTGAGCAAAGGGCATCTCCAACGTTGCCACGACCGCAGCTGACTACCCTGGCACACCAAAACCCTCGTCCCTCGCGCCGTCGCGCGGTGCGTTCCCAACCGGCACCAGCTGCCCGCATTCATGCCGTCTGTTCGTATGTCGTCATTAAGAGGCTCGGTGCCCGCGGAACCAACTCCGGCGACTTAATGACGCACCCGGACACTTGGCCTCACCGGAATGCGCTACTTAAAGCGGCAACGCCCAGCTAACCTCCACACCATAGCGCATCGTCCTTCTACCTGGAACCACATCCGCCATGAACACAAGCGCGAACGCTCTGCGGGAGAGCTTGTCTTTGGGGATGGAGCTCGAGGTCGCCACCCTCGCTCAAGTCGCCGCAAAGCGGTGGCCACGCTGGCGGCCGACGACGGGAGCACCATCAGCCACGCGTCCTACTTGCCGCTGTCCAACGTCCGGCACTGCCGAGGTCGGGGACTCCTCCGAGGATGAGTAGGGCATGGGAGGCGGCAGGGCATAGTGTGCCAACTGGCCGGTCCATCTCTCGTGTTCTACTTTTCCTCGCCGGAGACTGCACCTTCACTTCACGGGTCTTGAACCCCGCCCCCGTACATGGAGATCACAGATGGAGGACGTCGGTCGCCACCGTAGAATAGGTTTAGGGTCAGGTTTCTTTTATTTTTTTGTCCTATAAAAGTTCAAAATGTAATGAAAATCTGCCGGGTTTGCATTAATCTCGGCCGGTGTATATGAACTTTCACAATAATATACATATTGTAGGAGTACTAGCAAGATGCCCGTGCGTTGCATGGAAGATCAAGATCTTGTGGGAGAAAAGGATGAACGAGGGAAAGCCTTATCTGCAAATGTGGAGAGGAGTGCGGGTAAATTGTCATAGTTTCCTTCCTATCGTTAGATATAGATCAGACGGCCCATATTGCAGGATCGGACACATCTTTCTACATCTACGGGAACCTACGAAAGGGTTAACGTAAATTGCCTCTCTCTCTCCTCCCCTGGTTTTCATGGTGGTGGGCCCCTCCCTCCCCCCAATCTACAATCAACAGCTCACACATTTCACATTGCGTTAATTACGTAACTGGGATTACGTAGGTGTAGCATTACTCGTCTTAAAAAACCCAACTAAGCAAACCTCCCAACATATCGCACGGGAAAAGACCCGGCCGTGCCGTTTTAGTCGGGATTACCGGATTACTAGTAGTAGTATCGATGGATCGCGCGAACCAACAGATTTTTTTGAGGGGGCGAAGCACCTAGTTTAAGGCCTCCTTTGGTTCATAGGATAGAAATGTTGTAGGAATAGGAAAATCATAGGAAGTGAGATGACATGCATCTCAATTCCTATAGAGAAAGAGATGTCATTTGATGCATATGATAGGAATTTTTCCATTGAGTCTTAGCTAATGTTTTTTTCCTCCAAAATGTGAAGGATTGATTCCTATCCTATATAGGAATAGGAATCCATTCCTACAAACCAAAGGGCCTCAAAGGAAATTTTCCTATGCAATCCTATCCTATAGAAATCCTATGACATTCCTACAAACCAAAGGAGGCCTAAAAGGAAAAAATGCGGTACACTCACATCACTCATGTCGCGGTCGCATTGCACCCCACACACATTCGGTCTTGCACACAGCTCACGCAAACGGAACGCGCTTCGGCTTGCCTCTTCACTGACACGTGGGACTACACTTGGAGAAACCGACCATGCGCCAAACTCCCCCCGCCCATCGCGCGAAAATCTCCCCCCCCACACCCAAAAATTCCCCCCAAATCCGATTCAACCGCCCTTCGGCCAACTAGCCAATAATATTCCCCAAACCCCCTCCCCCCTGTCCCCCTCCACTCCATTCGCTCCGCCAAATACGCCCTCCCCGCCGCGCCGATACGTCGGCACCGCGGTTTGGCGATCCTCTCGCTCCCACAGTACGCTCTCGTAGACTGCCGTCCTCTAGCCGCGCCGCCACCTCTGGCTACGTTCTTGTGGAGGCGCACGGCGGTCAGCGCCACCACCGCTGGCGACGTTCGTGTGGAGACGTACGGCGGTCAGCTTCTCCCACGGTACACACATTCTAGACTGAGGCCCCATTCATGTCGGTGTAGCGCTGAATGTTAGCTGATAGACGCTGTTAATCTCACTGTTTGCCGAAGTAGTTTACTGTCAATATGCTCTGCTTAAGAAGCTTCCTTGCCCTCTTCTGCACTCAATCTGCTTAGCTGAGATGGCATGCCAAGGCCGATTAGTTGCTAAAATATCCTGCCATATATTTATTGTGACGTAGATTGCCATGGTCTAGTAGCCAATCTGTTAGCTGAAATAGCTCTACACCGTTTTATACTCGATCTTTGTTGCTGCGATGGCCTTAGATAGTTTGATGGCTGTGTGCTCGGCCTCATTGACTGCTGAAACAACCTGCCATAATTTGGCACTCAAATTTATTTGCTGAATTAGCTTTACATATATTTCGTTACTTAGATCTGCTCGTCCAAATATCTTGCCATAGCTTTAGACATCGACCTAGGTATTTTTTCTGGACTTCATAAAAAGCATGTATGTTTTTCCTGTAATATCTAGTAGAAGAACTAATTTGTATGTCTAACAGATGGACATGACTTGGATAACTTCTGCTTGAAGATTCTCCGCTGCATATGTCAAGGGGGTTGAAAACTTCATGAACTTTATCAGAGCTGAGTACGATGGTCCGAAATCAGATGTGCTCTGCCCATGTAGCAGTTGTATGAATTCAGTTACAAGACCCCATTTAACTGTGCAAAAATCATCTACACTTGTATGGGATGTCGGTCACATATACTAGGTGGGTTCATCATGGTGAAGCTGTGAACGTCAATGTTATTGACTGCGTGGAAGCAGCAAATCACCATCTTGATCTTCCTGATGCTCAGGTGGAAGAGGAGGAGGAGGTGGTGGTGGCGGAGCCAGTGAGTTTGACCAACATTGAAACAATGCTACGAAATGCTCGTGCATTCCGTGAACTTTCACCTACAGAAGGAAAACGGTGGGCCCGCATGTTGGAACAATGCAACGTTGCCGTCACCCTAGGAAATAAGCTGTCAGTATTCTCAGCTATGGTCACCTTTCTTCAGGTGAAGACATCTGAGCGGATGACCAACAAATCATTTGATGCGATGTTGGCTGCTTTCCGTGAATCTTTCCCAGATGCGTCTGAGCTGCCACACACCTACAGTAAAATGAAGAATTTCCTTCGTGCAGTTGGAATTGGATATGATATGATCCATGTTTGTAAGAATAATTGTGTTCTATTCCGGAAGGATTATGCCAACTTAAGTGAATGCCCGAAATGCAAATCATCAAGATGGAAAGATGGCGATGCTATGAAGAGGATTCCTCATAATGTTCCGAGACATTTTCCAATTACACCAAGATTGCAGAGGTTGTTTCATGATGCTGAAACAAGAGAGGATGTACTATGGCATTCTAGGAACCAGGAGTACATAGATTAGAATGTAATGAGCCATCCATCTCATGGTAGTGAGTGGAAAAGCTTCAATGATAAACACAAAGAGTTTGCTGCTGACCCGAGAAACATTAGACTTGGCTTAGCTTTAGATGGATTTAACCCATTTGGCCACCAGAGCACCACATATAACATGTGGCCAGTGCTTGTTATCCCTTACAACATGCCTCCAAATGTCTGCACCAAAGAATCAAACTACATGATGGCCTTGCTCATCCCAGGTCCAAAAAGTTCTGGAAAGGATTTTGATTTGTTCATGGAGCCTCTTGTGGAGGAACTTCAACAGCTATGGAAGGGTGTTCTCAGTCGAGACCTATATAGCAGCCCACCAGTTGATTTCTTTCTACGTGTTGTTATAATTTGGTGTATCCATGATTATCCGGCTTTGGGTACTATGTTAGGGCGAACGACACATGGTTACAATGCATGTGTTCGCTGTGACAGGAATCCGCTGTCATACGCAATACTTAGCAAGATCTGTTACATTAGACACCGCCATTTCCTTTCCAAGGACAAGCCGCATCCTAGAAAATACTGAAGACATGTGTTTAATGCAAAGCATGAAAACTGTGATGCGCCAAAGAGGCTCACCGCCGATGAGTTGCAAGTGGAATTAGAGAAGGTCAGGCATATTACACCAGGAAACCATCCTGGTAATGGTAGCAGGAAAAGGAAGCATGGCAGGGTAGAAGAGAGATTATTGTTTACCCACAGGTCCACTTTGTGGGACTTGGAGTATTGGAAAGATTTGGATCTAAGGCATAATCTTGATGTGATGCACATCGAGAAAAATATATGTGACAGCATTATCGGCACACTTCTTAATATTGAAGGCAAGACGAAAGATACCTTAAAATCTAGGATTGATTTGACACACCTGGGTATCAGAAATGATTTGCAGGTGCAAGATGAAGGTAAACCACGGGATATGGCACCAGTTGTGTACGTCTTGGACTAGGTAAAAAGAAAAGAATTCTGCGAGGTCCTGTCACGTGTGAGATTCCCACATGGATTTGCTTCCAACCCTGAAAGGAGAGTAAGTGCAGATGGAAACAAGGTACAAGGGTTGAAAACTCATGACTGCCATGTCCTACTTCAAAGGGTTTTACCTGTTATCCTTAGAGGATTGGGCCGCCCTGACTTATACAGAGCAGTTGCAGAGTTGGGACAATTCTTCAAGGAACTCTGCAGTAGGAATATCAGGATAAATGCTTTGGAGCGTCTTAGAGACAAGATACCAACTATCCTATGCAACCTTGAGAAGATATACCCTCCAGCCTTCTTTGATGTGATGGTGCATTTGGCTGTTCATCTACCTGATGATGCACTACTTAGAGGTCCAGTACAGTAAGCTGGATGTACCCTATTGAAAGGCGGCTAGGCACTTTCAAGGGCTATGTTAGGAACAGAGCTAGACCCGAGGGTTCTATTGCAGAGGCCTACATTGCTACAGAAGTGTTGACATTCTGCTCAAAATACATTGAAACAGCTGATCAGCTTAGCAAAGAGGTGGGTGAAGAAAATCCCAGGCTCAATGTTTTCGATTATTCTGTTCGAGTTACAGGGAAGAGTCGACAAGAGGACAAACCTAAAGATTTGGACAAAATGGTTTCGTATGTGTTGAATAACTGTCTTGAGATACTACCTTATATCAAGTAAGTGCAGTACTGCAGCTTATACATCGTAATCTACTAAACTTGCAGCACATTCTTATATATTTAGATGTTTGACGCGATCACTATGTTGTGCAGCATCTACAATGAGGAGTTACTGCCGCAAAATCCAAGAAACATTGACAAACTGGTTATGGCAGGATTTGCGAAATGGTTCAAGAACCATGTAAGCTTTTGAAGTGCACTGTCAGTTTTTTTTAATATATTGAGTACATAAGATGATCGGCTTGTCTATTTTCTAACCATAGGTTAAGAAGATGCGGGAGGATGGGCAGGCAGTTGATGATGCCCTTTACTCACTAGCAATGGGTCCTGATACTCGGGTAAGACATTATGAATCTTGCGTTGTTGGAGATGTGCGCTACAACACTGTTGCACGAGACGAAGGCAGGAAGACACAAAACAGTGCCATCATGAGCACGGATACGTATGACAAAGAGATAACTGAAATGTATGCTAACATAACAAACATTATTCAGTTGCAGTATATCTCCAGTTTCGAGGATCATCAGTGTGTGGTTCTGTTGTGCTGTCATTGGTATAACCTGTTTTCTAGGATCGCAAAACCCAGAGCTGATGATTATTTCAAATCCATCAATGTCAAGGCGGCGTACCAGACCAACGAGCCTTTTATTTTGGCAAATCAAGCAACACAAATATTTTTTTGGAAGACACATTTGCACGTAGCGATGACTCGAGAGTATTGCAAAGGTTTGAGCAGAGGAATCCGTTTAATGAAGTTGCATAACAAGATGATGCTACACTGCTCCTGATGTACAAGATAACACAGATGTTCCTAATATCTTTGAGAACCATCACGTCAATGACGCCGGCGAAAAGATTGTCTGTCGTACTGTGGACATACAAGAGTTGATCAAGAAGAAGCCAACGTTCGAGGACGTTGAGGACAAAGAAGAAGATGACACCGTGGGGAATTACGATTCAAACTGATACACATGGCGAAGATGTTGACGCTGCTGCTGCGGATGATGATTACATTGCTTTTGTCGTATTTGCCTGTCAAAAGACGTTTTTTTATCTACGATGTGAAATTGTGTTTGCTATGACAACTGAAACCTGATGAACATGTTGTTTAGTATTTTGCTGTGAGAACATCACTTGTTATGTATGCTGATTTGTGTTTGGTGATTGTATGACAACTAAAACATGATGACATTGTTGTTTAGTTGTACTCATATTTGGCTGTGAAACTTGAATTTGATGACATAGTTTGCTGTTGGACTGCAATTTGCTTGACGTCTTCGAATGAGAACAAAGCTGACCCGACAGGGCCTCTGATATTTATTTATTTATATGAGCAAAAGGGGATACCCCCTGATTTCCATTAATAGAAATCTTTAGATGTTCACAACACTACGCCCAGCCTGCTACACAGGTTTCATTCATTACTAGTTTCAGCAAAGTGCTCGTGTTGTAGCCACTGAATACATCACGAGTGCTACATACACTGCAAATAAAGAGACAATCATCCTACAGAGCACATCGATTTTGCCCATTATCTTCACAAGCTCTTTCATCTCCTCATTGCTGTCAAGGCCGTTCAGCAGCTGTTGCTTGGCCATGATCAGAGGAACTGCATCTTTAAGCTTCTGCTTTGTATCTTCCTCTTCTGTCGTTCCTTTAGTTACTTGTCCAACACCCCAACCTGTTGGTATTGGGATTCCTCGGCTAACCAAATAATCAGCGTAGTTGCATTCCCCCACATCAGCAACTTCCCAGAAATACAAATCACATGAATCTTCCCTTTTCTGCATGAATCAAATTGGTAGATCATCAACCAAACTATTAAAAAAACATCAACTGAAAGCAGCAGAACAACACCTAAACATATTATTACCCCATGATTCGGGCATTTATA
Source organism: Triticum aestivum (assembly GCF_018294505.1). NCBI lineage: Eukaryota > Viridiplantae > Streptophyta > Magnoliopsida > Poales > Poaceae > Triticum > Triticum aestivum. Next base: position 481,593,366 of record NC_057812.1, read on the forward strand.
GAAGACTCGGCCAGGGTTGCGGATTGTGGTTGAGACGCGATGGATGACTCTGCATGGTTTGCAGAAGTGGCACCACACCAACGGCAGCAGGTTGCGATGAGCAATCGGCTGCGGTGCGCGTGCCGGCGAGGGTGTGATGAGACCCACAGGCGATGGTACGGGTTGTGACTTGGCGCATATCTGGTTGTTGCCTGCTGAAGAGCAGGTGGACGAGCAGCCAGCGGACATGGTTGCTGCGGCCAGAGCTTCTGATGCTAGGCAGAGTAAGTAGAGAAGAGGAGAAGCAAACACTGGATATGTCAATTTCATTACTTGCAGAGAAGTTTGATACTTGATAATTGTTTTGAGATATGGAGATGGTGATATTAGAGTCATGCTAGTTGAGTAGTGGTGAATTTGAGAAATACTTGTGTTGAAGTTTGTGATTCCCGTAGCATGCACATATGGTGAACCGTTATATGATGAAGTCAGAGCATGATTTATTTATTGATTGCCTTCCTTATGAGTGGCGGTTGGGACGAGCGATGATCTTTTCCTACCAATCTATCCCCCTAGGAGCATGCGCATAATACTTTGTTTCGATAACTAATAGATTTTTGCAACAAGTATGTGAGTTCTTTATGACTAATGTTGAGTCCATGGATTATACGCACTCTCACCCTTCCACCATTGCTAGCCTCTCTAGTACCGCCCAACTTTCGCCGGTACCATAAACCCACCACATACCTTCCTCAAAAAAGCCACCATACCTACCTATTATGGCATTTCCATAGCCATTCAGAGATATATTGCCATGCAACTTTCCACCGTTCCGCTATTATGACACGCTTCATCATTGTCATATTGCTTGCATGATCATGTAGCGTTCATAATTCTTCATACATGTCACTCATGCATCATTGCACATCCCGGTACACCGCCGGAGGCATTCACATAGAGTCATATTTTGTTCTAAGTATTGAGTTGTAATTCTTGAGCTGTAAGTAAATTAAAGTGTGATGATCATCATTATTAGAGCATTGTCCCAATGAGGAAAGGATGATGGAGACTATGATTCCCCCACAAGTCGGGATGAGGCTCTGGACAAAAAATAAAAAAAGAGAAAAAAAGAGAAGAGGCCAAAAAAAAGAAGGCCCCAAAAAAATGAGAGAAAAAGAGAGAAGGGACACTGTTAGTATCCTTTTTCCACACTTGTGCTTCAAAGTAGCACCATGATCTTCATGATAGAGACTCTCCTATGTTATCACTTTTATATACTAGTGGGAATTTTACGTTATAGAACTTGGCTTGTATATTCCAATGATGGGCTTCCTCAAAATTTCCCTAGGTCTTCATGAGAAAGAAAGTTGGATGCACACCCACTTAGTTCTTTTGTTGAGCTTTCATACACTTATAGCTCTAGTGCATCCGTTGCATGGCAATCCCTACTCACATTGATATCTATTGATGGGCATCTCTATAGCCCGTTGATACGCCTAGTTGATGTGAGACTATCTTCTCCCTTTTTGTCTTCTCCGGTGGCCATCTTCATCATCTCGATGCTCTCCATGACGAGGAGGGAGTAGTTCTCCCTCGGGGCTGAGGGTATGTATCAGTAGCTATGTGTTTGATCTCTCTCTCTCGTGTTCTTGAGGTGATACGATCTTGATGTATCGCGAGCTTTGCTATTATATTTGGATCCTATGATGTTTTATCCCCCCTCTACACTCTTGTAATGGATTGAGTTTCCCCTTTGAAGTTATGTTATCAGATTGAGTCTTTAAAGATTTGAGAACACTTGATGTATGTCTTGCCGTGCGTATCTATGGTGACAATGGGATATCATGTGATTCACTTGATGTATGTTTTGGTGATCAACTTGCGGGTTCCGCCCATGAACCTATGCATAGGGGTTGGCACACGTTTTCATCATGATTCTCCGGTAGAAACTTTTGGGCACTCTTTGAGGTTCTATGTGTTGGTTGAATAGATGAATCTGAGATTGTGTGATGCATATCGTATAATCATACCCACGGATACTTGAGGTGACATTGGAGTATCTAGGTGACATTAGGGTTTTGGTTGATTTGTGCCTTAAGGTGTTATTCTAGTACGAACTCTAGGATAGATTGAATGGAAAGAATAGCTTCGTGTTATTTCACTATGGACTCTTGAATGATCGATCAGAAAGGATAACTTTGAGGTGGTTTCGTACCCTACCATAATCTCTTCGTTTGTTCTCCACTATTAGTGACTTTGGAGTGACTCTTTGTTGCATGTTGAGGGATAGTTATATGATCCAATTATGTTATTATTGTTGAGAGAACTTGCACTAGTGAAAGTATGAACCCTAGGCCTTGTTTCAACGCATTGCAATACCGTTTACGCTCAGTTTTATCATTAGTTACCTTGCTGTTTTTATATTTTCAGATTACAAAAACCTATATCTACCATCCATATTGCACTTGTATCACCATCTCTTCGCCGAACTAGTGCACCTATACAATTTACCATTGTATTGGGTGTGTTGGGGACACAAGAGACTCTTTGTTATTTGGTTGCAGGGTTGTTTGAGAGAGACCATCTTCATCCTACGCCTCCCACGGATTGATAAACCTTAGGTCATCCACTTGAGGGAAATTTGCTACTGTCCTACAAACCTCTGCACTTGGAGGCCCAACAACATCTACAAGAAGAAGGTTGTGTAGTAGACATCAAAGCTCAACAAAAGAAGCTAAGTGGGTGTGCATCCAACTTGCTTGCTCATGAAGACCTAGGGCAATTTGAGGAAGCCCATCATTGGAATATACAAGCCAAGTTCTATAATGTAAAATTCCCACTAGTTTATGGAAGTGACAACATAGGAGACTCTCTATCATGAAGATCATAGTGCTACTTTGAAGCACAAGTGTGGAAAAAGGATAGTAACATTGTCCCTTCTCTCATTTTCTCTCATTTTCATTTTTTATTTGGGCCTTCTCCCTTTTTTTGTCCTTTTTTTAATTTCGTCCGGAGTCTCATCCCGACTTGTGGGGGAATCATAGTCTCCATCATCCTTTCCTCACTGGGACAATGCTCTAATAATGATGATCATCACACTTCTTTTTACTTACAACTCAAGAATTACAACTCAATACTTAGAACAAAATATGACTATATGTGAATACCTCTGGCGGTGTACCGGGATAATGAATCAAGAGTGACATGTATGAAAGAATTATGAACGGTGGCTTTGCCACAAATACGATGTCAACTACCTGATCATGAAAAGCAATATGACAATGATGAAGCGTGTCATAGAAAACAAAACGGTGGAAAGTTGCATGGCAATATATCTCGGAATGGCTATGGGAATGCCATAATAGGTAGGTATGGTGGCTGTTTTGAGGAAGGTATATGGTGGGTTTATGGTACCGGCAAAAGTTGCGCGGTACTAGAGAGGCTAGCAAATGGTGGAAGGGTGAGGGTGCGTATAATCCATGGACTCAACATTAGTCATGAAGAATTCACATACTTATTGCAAAAATCTATTAGTTATCGAAACAAAGTACTACGCGCATGCTCCTAGGGGGGTAGATTGGTAGGAAAAGACCATCGCTTGTCCCCGACCGCCACTCATAAGGAAGGCAATAAATAAATAAATTATGCTCCGACTTCATAACATAATGTTTCACCATACGTGTATGCTACGGGAATCACAAACTTCAACACAAGTATTTCTCAAATTCACAACTACTCAACTAGCATGACTCTAATATCACCATCTCCATATCTCAAAACAATCAAGTATCAAACTTCTCTTAGTATTCAATGCACTTACATGAAAGTTTTTATTATTGCCATGTTATTCTAAAGGAATCTCAAAATAATATAAGTGAAGCATGAGAGATCAATTATTTCTATAAAATAGAACCACCGTCGTGCTCTAAAAGATACAAGTGAAGCACTAGAGCAAAAACTATATAGCTCAAAAGATATAAGTGAAGCACATAGAGTATCCTAGTAAATTCCAATTCATGTGTGTCTCTCTCAAAAGGTGTGTACAGCAAGGATGATTGTGTTAAACTAAAAGCAAAGACTCAAATAATACAAGACGCTCCAAGCAAAACACATATCATGTGGCGAATAAAAATATAGCTCCAAGTAAAGTTACCGATAGACGAAGACGAAAGAGGGGATGCCTTCCGGGGCATCCCCAAGCTTAGGATTTTTGGTGTCCTTTTATTTTACGTTGGGGTGCCATGGGCATCCCCAAGCTTAGGCTCTTGCCACTCCTTGTTCCATAATCCATCAAATCCTTACCCAAAACTTGAAAACTTGACAACACAAAACTTAAATAGAAAATCTCATGAGCTCCGTTAGCGAAAGAAAACAAAACACCACTTCAAGGTACTGTAATGAAATCATTCTTTATTTATATTGGTGTTAATCTACTGTATTCCAACTTCTCTATGGTTTATAAACTCTTTTACTAGCCATAGATTCATCAAAATAAGCAAACAACACACGAAAAACAGAATCTTAAAAAAACAGAACAGTCTGTAGTAATCTATAGCTAATGCAAACTTCTGAAACCCCAAAAATTCTAAAATAAATTGCTGTACGTGAGGAATTTATCTATTAATCATCTGCAAAAATAATTAACTAAATAGCACTCTCCAATAAAAAATGGCAGCAATTCTCGCGAGCCCTAAAGTTTCTGTTTTTTACAGCAAGATCAAAAAGACTTTCCCCCAAGTCTTCCCAACGGTTCTACTTGGCACAAACACTAATTAAACACAAAAAACACAACTGAGGGAGTCCTGGATTAGGGGGTGTCCGGATGGCTGGACTATACCTTCAGCCGGACTCCTGGACTATGAAGATACAAGATTGAAGACTCCGTCCCGTGTCTGGAAGGGACTTTCCTTGGCGTGGAAGACAAGCTTGGCGATACGGATATGTAGATCTCCTACCATTGTAACCGACTTTGTGTAACCCTAACCCTCTCTGGTGTCTATATAAACTGGAGGGTTTTAGTCTGTAGGACAACATACACAACAACAATCATACCATAGGCTAGCTTCTAGGGTTTAGCCTCTCCGATCTCGTGGTAGATCTACTCTTGTACTACCCATATCATCAATATTAATCAAGCAGGACGTAGGGTTTTACCTCCATCGAGAGGGCCCGAACCTGGGTAAAACTTCGTGTCCCTTGCCTCCTGTTACCATCCGGCCTAGACGCACAGTTCGGGACCCCCTACCCGAGATCCGCCGGTTTTGACACCGACATTGGTGCTTTCATTGAGAGTTCCTCTGTGTCGTCACCATCAGGAAGGATGCCTCGCCCCGTATTTAAAGACGGCACCGTTCCTAAGGGAGCTTTGTCTGTCGGCCAAACCCTCCGGCTAGGTGGTTTTCTTATGACCGCTTGTTCGGCTTCTACGCCGATGATGACCTCTCGAGCCATCAAAAACAATCTTCATGTCAGCTCGGAACTCGCCGAGCAGTTAGATCCAATGGAGCTTGTCGGATTTCGGGTTCTGGCAGACCCTTGAGGTTCGAACACTGGGGTGCGCACGGAGATTTCGCCTTCTACCTACCTGCACCCCTCCGCCTTGCTAAGATCTAAGCTATGGAAAGAACAGCGCAAGAGACACAGGGTTTATACTGGTTCGGGCCACCGTTGTGGTGTAATACCCTACTCCAGTGTGTGGTGTGGTGTATTGCCTCTTGGGCTGATGATGATGAGCAATACAAGGAAGAACAGCCTCGCGAGGGTCTGTTCTTGGCTGATGGGATGAACTGCTAGGAGGAGTTCAGTCACCCTTCTCTCTCTCTCTCTCTTCTTGATTCTCTCTCCGATTTCCATCCCTCTACCCTGGGGGTGGCTAGTCCTATTTATAGGCAAAGGCCCTGGGCCTCTTCCCAAATATTGAGCGGGAAGGGCGCCAACAATGGGCCATTTTGAAGGGGAACATCTGGTACACTTATCCTGACTAAAGTTGGTCCTCGCCTGCCAAAGGCTCTGGTGGTGACGCTGGCTTGGGCTCCACAATGACTTCCTCCCTGCCGTTGGACTGGTCTTGGTCTTGTTGCACCGAAACAGGTGCCTTTGCTTGATGCTCTCGCCTGCGCTTGCTCCCTTTGCTCCAAAGAGGAAAGGAGGACACTGCGCGGGCTGGCGCCCGCCTGGCACCCTTGGTCGTCATGGCTTGCGTCATGGGCACCTCGTGAGGTACCCCGCCTTGATCTCTCCGCCTCCTCGCGAGCCAGCCTGACGAGGCCGTGCCCGAGGAAGCTCCGTGTCGTCCGCCCCGTGAGGCTTGGCCCCTCGCGAGGGTCTTGGGTCTGTGTTGATGAAGACGGGCCGTGCTGGGCCCCCTTTGAGCCAGGCCGCAGGCCGCAGGCAGGCAAGTCTGGGGACCCCCGTTCCTAGAACGCCGACAGTAGCCCCCGGGCCCAAGGCGCACCCGGACTTGGCCGTGCAAGGAGGCGAAAGGGCAAGGGCGAAGCACCGCGGGCCCTAACAGCCTGCGACCTTGGGCGCCACGTGGCGGTTGATTGGGCGTGGGCGGCACTGTTTCCCCATGCCCCCCTTATTTTGCGCCATGCTAGGCGGACTCGTAGTCGTACATGGTCACTCCCCTTTCTGTTGCTCGAGCGCCCTCTGTCCTTCCTTCGCTCGAACTCCAGCTACTGTTTTCAACCCAATCTCGAACCTCCCCCCTTCCCATCGCCATGGCTCCGATGAAGAAGGGAAGAGGGAAGAAACCCATGCCTTCGCCTTGCTCGCCGCTGTTGGCGGCCCCCGCCGAGGGCTTGGGCAAGGTCAGCTCGGCTCTGGCCAATATCTTCAGCGAATGCGGGAGGACGACGGCCTGGCCCCGTCTCACTTCTCCATCGACAGGATAGTCACCGAGGTCCAGTATTTCGCCGACGTCCTGTGGGCGGGTTTGGTTCCCCCCTTTTTTGATTTCTTCAATGTCGTGCTTTCCCACTATCAGATCCACATGATGCATCTGGGTCCTGAATCCATCACCCTTCTTTCGGTCTTCGCCTTTGTTTGCGAGGCAATGATGGGCATCCTTCCTTCGGTTGCCTTGCTGCGCCACTTCTTCTCTTTGCGTCTTGTCGACCCTACGCAATGCTCGGCGTGCGTGAGCTTCACTGCCGCGTCTGAGACAACGGCCTTAGGGATTGACTTCAGGCTCCCTCCGCCCGCGGCTGGGTTCCGCGAGCGGTGGCTGTATGTGGATGTAGGGGTGCCCAGCCCCCTGCTATTGGAGCCAACTTCGCCTGCTGTCCCCAATTCGGGCTGGGGCCAGGAGACGCTTGAGAGCCCCCGGCTCGTCTTCGTCTGGCACCGCTTCGCATTCTTGAGGTCTCTTGGCGTGACAACGTCCAAGGTGGTGAAGGAGTTCCTGCTACGCCGCGTTGCTCCTCTCCAACGCCACTCCCGCCGGATGTGGGCCTTCAGCGGGCGTGATGATCGTACGAGGCTCCAGAAAGAGGACCTGACGCCCGAAGTGCTGAGGACAGCGCTCTTGATCCTGACTGGGGACCCCAACCCTGGCAGCATCCAGCAGGGAGGGGCCTTGCTGTACCTCTGCCAGAACAGGGGTGATTTTGTGAATCAGATGCCTATCTTTGATGAGTGGGGGCCGCGCCCCGCCGGCCTCCAGGGGCCTCGCAAGAACCCAATGATGGTGACTGCCCTTCCAGTCGGCCCAGGCGACTCTTCCTCAAGTGGCGGAGCAGGGAGGCATGAGGCGCCAGAGGCCGAGGGGGCTCCCGGCAGGGTGACAACGCCGGGCGATGCTCATGAGGGGGCAGCTCTTGGGGCCCGTGCCGCTGAGGCTGAGGGTGGCAAGCAGCTGCCCTCAGCGTCTGCGACTGAGGCCCCTGAAGCTCCAGCTGCTTCTCTTGGCGAGGCGATTGGCAGCACGCATCAGGCAGGCGCCCCTGACGCGGATCTCCTTGACGCTCCGTCTTCGTCGCAGGTTGATCCTTGCGCTCAACTCTTGGGCCGCTTCCGCGTGGACTTTGAGGCCCTCCGGAAGAGAAGGGAGGCCCTGGGTGACGATTACCCTTGTCGCCTGTTGAAGCGTAGGAAGTACTTTGCCACTGATGAGTAAGCCTTCTCCTTTCCCAGCTCCCGATCCTTCTGTTGCTTTTACTGACCCTTGCTCCGCAGGACCCTTCCAGCCGAGCTTGCGGAGATGGCTGAGGTGTCGTCCCTCTTGGCTTCGCCCCCTCCATCGTCCTCAAGCGCTCCGAGCAACAGAGCCCTTGTGGTGAGGGCGATCAGGGAGGCGAACCATCCCGAGGCGCATCGTGGCCCTGCGCACCTCGCGATCCTCCTTCGCGGGCCTTCTCGTGGCATAGCCAGCCTGCCGTGTGCTTCTCGCCTGGTCGTGGACTCCGATTGGCTGAGACGCTCCCTGCGCTCTTCATCTGGGGACGAGCTGGCTCCAGGCCGGGCTTCTGGCATGGCGTGCCCGGCCGTCACGAGGGTGCCAGCCCCCAGCCCCCTGCCCGGAGGGGGAGTGCTGATTCATGGCCCCCGGTGCTTGCTTGGGGCAGATGATGGTGTGGAAGACGTGCTCGAGCGCGCCCGGGAGCATCGCGCTCTTTGCTAAGGATTCCTTCGAAGGGCGGCTGACGCGGTGAGCCTGCTTGGTGAGGAGCTTGCTGATGAAGACGCGCACCTTGAGGCCGAGGGCCTGCGCCTGGCTGCAGAGAGGCGCGAGCTAGAGGGCGCCATCGCCCTTGCGTGCCGTCAGCATGATCTTGACGACGCAGAGGCCAAGGCGTCGCTGGTGGCCTCTCGGGAGGCCCGATCTTGGGCCGCTGAGGAGGCCCGGGAAGCTGACCGGCGGCGAGAGGCGGCGGAGGAGCGGGCTCGGGAGCTCCTGGCCTGGTGCCACTCACTGGAGGAGCAAGTGGAGCTGCACGAGGCAGCCCTCGCGTCGATGAAGGTGGCCTCTGGCGACCTAGCAGAGCTCCAGAAGCATGAGGAAGTGCTGACGCTGGAAGCCGCCGAACGTACCCGTGAGTACGAGCGTCTAGAGATGAGGGAGCGCTTGGTGATGCAGGCGGAGGATGATGTCGCTGCATGGGAAGCCCGTGTCCTGGAGGAGGTCGGACGTCGGGTGGTGATGGCACGCTTGAACCTCGAGCACGAGTTCGAGGAGAGGCTGGGGTTGATCCAGGCCGAGGCTGAAGGTAGGACTGCTCCCTTGAGGGCTAAACTGGAGGAAGCGACGCGGCGGGCCGATGCTTTTCGGGCCGCCCTTGAGGTAGCGCAAGGGGAGTCAACCACCTCCCAGGCCGAGGTGCTCCTTCTTCACCAGCGGGTGGAGGAGGCTGAGGTCGTCGCGCGCCAGAATGCGGACGAGATACGTCAGCGGCGGATCCTGGGGCATGAGCATGGCCCCATGCTCACCACGCTCCGGGAGAGAGCCAACACAGCCTTGGGCAACATCTGCGAGGCGGCTGCTGGCGAGCCGCACGTAGTCAACTACGCCGGCAACCTTCAGTTCTTCACCGATGTGGTGACGCAGCTGGAGGCGCGGTCGGTCAGGGCTGACAGGTTGGTGGAGGAGAGGAGCCGCGCCCTGCTCGGGCGCGCCTTTTCTCGCGTCTTCAGCCATCTCCGGAACATGGATCCCCCTTCGATTTCGACGCCGCCATCGCCCCAGTCCCCCAGGCCGTCCGAGACGACCTGGCGCACTGGGTGGAAGACAATGTGGATTCTCTTGTCAGGGCCTTCGCTTCAGACAATGACGGCGTGATCGTGGCTGCCGACGAGGGCGGTGTGGTGAACGGCCCTGCCGCCGCTGGCGGCGACGCAGACAGCGATGGCGAGTCCAGCGACGCCAGCAACGGTTCGGGTGGTGCTCCTAAGGACGCATTGGGGGATTTATCCGACTGATTGTGCATCGTTCCTGCTTCCTTACCCTGCATGAATAGAACTCAGGTTTTGGCCTGATGGCTGTGAGAGCATTTTGGAGGGGGAGGCCCTCATGTAAAACTTGTGTTCATCGTATTAGTAGACGCTACATTGCCCATGCGCCCGCGCCAAGTGGTTGGCTTAAGCGACGCGCTGGTCGGCTAGTTTACCTTTGTCCCGTGCGGGCCCTAAGGTAGCCTGTGGGAGGCTGTGGTGTCCCGAGTGTTCCCTGATCGAATCTGTAGGATCTGCAGTAAAAAACCCTCCTGAGAGGACGCGACGGCGGCAGTCTGGGCTGCGCGCAAGCTTCGCCTGACCCGACTCGTGAGGGGCTCACGAGGGGAGGCAGTTGAGGTGAAGTGGTAATCAAAACGCGAGAAATTGCTCGAACAAGACTAAGCACCCCTTCCCCGAACACACGCAAATCTCAAATTTAAATCTAACTTAAATACAGCGAGGGAAAGTGACAACCAAAGGGAAAAGCAATGAAAGCAGACAAAAGGGCGCGTCCGGCACCTAATCTAGTCTTGGACGTCTTCTCACCAGCGCGGAGCTAAGTGCTGCCACTGGGCGTGGGAGGGAGCCCCAGGGCCTGAGGCCGGCACCCCTGAGACTCCGGGGCGTGTACAACCCCACTCATTATTACGTGAGAGTGTCACGGGGCGGCCAGCTTCACAGGCACTGGGCCTTCTTCACAAGTACCGGCCTTGCTTCATATCGCCAGACGAGGGCCCCGCCTTGCGCCACACTCTAGTGCCATCAACGACCACCGGAAACCAGGACGCCACCGATGGGGTAGAGCGGTCGCCAGTGGTTCCCCCGACGACCACGGGTCCTCCGCCAGGGGCAGGCCCTGAGGCACCTCCCCAGCAGAGGGCCTACCTCCTGAGAACACCTTGCTCCGAACGCCGCGGTGGTGATGTCGGATCTCGGCCCCTCTCCTGCAGCCCCCTGCGCCCTCCTCCCGAGGGGTAGGAGACTGTGGGAGCGGGGCTGCTGCTCGCTGTGGCGACCTGCACCTCCTGCGATCCATGATTAGCGTATGCCTGCTCCTGAGGAATTAGCGGTACCCGATAATCGCTGCCTCCAGCATGGCCGGTGGGACCGTCCCGGGGCACTTGGAAGAGCTCAGCTTCTGGCGCCTCGTCCCCCCAGCTTGGGCTGAGGAGCGAGCCTTGTTCGCCCTCATGAGGGTGCCCTTGGTCCATCATGTGGGGCACGTATTCTTCTGGCGCCGTCATCCCGAAGGCCACGCCGTAGTGCTCCGCGTGCCATGCAGCTCTGCTTGACGCGCCCATCGTGGGGTGGTAGCGCGGCTGTCCATTGGGGCCATGGGTCGCGTTGAGTCCTTCTTCTTCACGGACTGGGAGCAGGGGCAGCGCCGCCGCCGGTCCGCTGCCGACAGCTTCGCTGGCGTTGGAGTAACCTTGGAGCCCGCGGGCGCGCGCGGAGCCCCCGCGCGGGTTGCCCTGGGCTTGAGATGGGAGCTGGGTGCAGAAGGGGTTAGCCCCTGAGGCGGCGAAGCCCAGGAGCTCTGCCACCCTCTCCAGCAGCACATTGCGGCCGCCCTCCAGCAGCCTGCACTGCAGCAGCTCTTGGGCCACCGTGAGCGCGACCCTCGAGTTCGCCTGCTCCCGGCGGGTGTACGGTGTAGTGGTCGCGGCGTGATTGGAAGCCCCTGCTGCCGACCGCGCCTGCCGCGGTGTGAGAGCTGTCGAAGCCTGTCCGCGTCGCTCGCGGCCCGCAGCGCCCTGCAGACCGCGAGCTTCCTGGGGCATGGGGTCGCCCGAGGCGAGCGGCTCTGCGCTGGCAGGCCACGCCGCCCAAGGATCTGGGTTGCCCGCCTGGTCGCCGGACATGGTGATGACGACGCGACGGGACACGAAGCGGTAGAAGGTGGATTCTGGCGCGCCCCTACCTGGCGTGCCAAATGTCGGATTTCGGGTTCCGGCAGACCCTTGAGGTTCGAACACTGGGGTGCGCGTGGAGATTTCGCCTTCTACCTACCTGCACCCCTCCGCCTCGCTAAGATCTAAGCTATGGAAAGAACAGCGCAAGAGACACATGGTTTATACTGGTTCGGGCCACCGTTGTGGTGTAATACCCTACTCCAGTGTGTGGTGTGGTGGATTGCCTCTTGGGCCGATGATGATAAGCAATACAAGGAAGAACAGCCTCGCGAGGGTCTGTTCTTGGCTGAGGGGATGAACTGCTAGGAGGAGTTCAGTCACCCATCTCTCTCTCTCTCTTCTCGATTCTCTCTCCGATTTCCATCCCTCTACCCTGGGGGTGGCTAGTCCTATTTATAGGCAAAGGCCCTGGGACTCTTCCCAAATATTGAGCGGGAAGGGCGCCAACAATGGGCCATTTTGAAGGGGAACATCTGGTACACTTATCCTGACTAAAGTTGGTCCTCGCCTGCCAAAGGCTCTGGTGGTGACGCTGGCTTGGGCTCCACAATGACTTCCTCCCTGTCGTTGGATTGGTCTTGGTCTCGTTGCACTGAAACGGGTGCCTTTGCTTGATGCTCTTGCCCGCGCTTGCTCCCTTTGCACCAAAGAGAAAAGGAGGACACTGCGCGGGCTGGCGCCCGCCTGGCACCCTTGGTCGTCATGGCTTGCGTCACGGGCACCTCGTGAGGTACCCTGCCTTGATCTCTGCGCCTCCTCGTGAGCCAGCCTAACGAGGCCGTGCCTGAGGAAGCTCTGTGTCGTACGCCCCGTGAGGCTTGGCCCCTCGCGAGGGTCTTGGGTCTGTGTTGATGAAGACGGGCCGTGCTGGGCCTCCTTTGAGCCACGCTGCAGGCCGCAGGCAGGCAAGTCTGAGGACCCCCGTTCCCAGAACACCGACAGAGCTCTCCTCCATAAACGAGCTCTTGGATCGCTTCACCGCCCTGGGAGTCGCTACGAATTACGACTATATTGGGCCTAAACCCGATCTGGGAGAGATTAACTCTCCCCAAGTCACCCATCACGTTGCCGTGGTGGAGGGACAGTGCGGCGATCCTTCATCTATCTTAAGGATTCGCTACGTCCGGATTCCCGATCCCTCCAAGCCGGATACCCGCGGAGGGGAGGATATCACTCAAGACCTGAACTTAGAGTCAGGCGACGGGCTGGATTCATTGGACAGCATTCAGGAATCCAAATTTTCGAGTTCGGAAATTCCTCGGCCTCTGAGCCTCAGATGAGGTGAGGCTTTGGATTTAATTCCACCCACCCACCTCAACATAAGCGATATATCCAAAATCAGGCAAGAACCCGATGAAACAGTACATCATTACTGGGCCAGATTCCTCCTGGTTAAGAACAGGCTAAGGGACTGCCGCGAGGAAGATGCAATCTCAATCTTCTGCAATAATTGCACGAACAAGGGAATACTCAACGCCATAAGTCACCGTGATATTACACGCTTCACTGACTTGGCGTCCATTGTACGTAAGTACTGTGCGATGGAAAGCGCCTGGAAAACCGAAATAAAATTTTGGGACAACCCGGCCCTGAATACAAACCCAGTCCGAAATAAAAGGGTGCATCATCACCAGACACCCGGGTCAAGCACTAAAAAGCAAAAACCCTCTACAGGGCATGGAACCATACTGGAAGGATGGCTTAATGGACCCTGTAAAATTCACAGTACAGAGGACGCCACACCAACTCACAGCCTTAGAGCATGTTGGATACTCCGGCAGGTGGCCAAAATTGGCGAAAATCTCATAATTCCGGAGGCCACAGAAAGCCACCCCAGAGACACCAATATGGTATTAACAGTCTTCAAGACTTTCGCATCAAATAATATGTGAAAAAGGACACTCTGCAGCCTTGCCGAAGTCTACCAAGTAGCAACCATAAACCCATGGAGTGACACGGCTATTACCTTTAACGTCAGTAATGAACCTAAATTCCAAACAGCCCGAGCACCAGCCGCATTGGTCCTCAGTCCAATAGTGGACGGCTTTCGTCTTACCAAGGTACTCATGGACGACGGCAGCGGATTGAACCTCATTTATGAGGAAACCCTTCAAAAATTGGAAATAGACTGGAACCGCATTGAGCGAAGCAGCACAACCTTTAGAGGAATAATCCACAGTCGGGAAGCACGCTGTACAGGAAAAATCACTCTAGATGTGGTGTTCGGCACGCCGGATAATTACAGGTCCGAAGAGATCACGTTCCATGTGGCTCCGTTCAGCAGCGGTTATCATGCTCTGCTAGGGCGGGAAGCGTTTACAATCTTCCAAGCAATACCCCATTATGGGTACATGAAGCTCAAGATGCCCGGGCCTAACTGGATCATCACTCTCGCTAGTGATCCGGACACAGCACTCCGCGCCGAAAACAAGACAGCCCCACTGGCCCTCGAGGCACTATCCGAAGCCCTAGCGGCTAAGGAACTGACTGCGCTGCGCTCTACGGTGAATAGGGATGATGTGGTACTCGACAAAAGATCCAAGTCCACCTCCTTTAAGCCGGCGGACGAAATAGTCAAATTCCAAGTCCATCCAACGGACCCCAATAAAACAGCTTCCATCGGGGCATAGTTAAACCCTGATGTAGATGCCGCACTGCTAGAGTTCCTACGAGAGAACTGGGACATTTTCGCCTGGCACCCTTTAGACATGCCAGGAATCCCACGCAGGCTGGCCGAGCACAGCTGAAATATCCAAACAGGATTCAAACCTGTCAAACAGGCTCTTCGGCGTTTTTTTGAGCCTAAGAGACAAGCCATGGGAGAGGAGCTAGCAAAGCTATTGGAGGCCAGATTCATCAGAGATATAAAACATTCGGACTGGCTAGCAAACCTGGTGATGGACCAAAGAAGGACAAATCCTGGCGCCTGTGTGTTGATTTTAAAGACCTTAACAAGGCTTGCCCAAAGGATCCCTCCCCCCTCCCCCGCATCGATCAAATTATCGACGCTACCGCAGGACACGATTCGTTGTGTTTCCTCGACGCATATTCCGGCTACCATCAAATCAAGATGGCAGAACCAGACCAAGCCGCAACGGCATTTATCACACCATACGGCCCATTCTGCTTCAACACGATGCCCTTCGGGCTAAAAAACGCCGACGCAACATATCAGCGCATGATTCAGACATGTCTGGCAAGCCAGATCGGCAAAACAGTGGAGGCATATGTAGATGATGTGGTCGTCAAAACAAGACATGTCGAATCTCTAGTAGATGACTTCAGGCTCACATTTGATAACCTCCGAACATACGACATCAAGCTCAACCCGGAAAAATGCGTTTTCGGCGTTCCAGCCGGAAAGCTCTTGGGCTTCATTGTATCCGGTAGAGGAATTGAAGCAAATCCAGCCAAGATCCAAGCTCTGTCGCAACTGGATATTAGCCAGGACATCTGCCGCCTGATTATTTTCCCGGGCTATATGGTGAAATTCAAGCCCCTCGAACCGAGCTAACATTTTTAGGTGCAATTCAACCGCTTCATAATTGACCAAGTCCTGACTGGTGGAGCATACCGCCTGCGGGATGCATCGGATAACCGACTCGAGCCGAACCCATGGAACGCAGCCCGTCTCCGAAGATTCTATGCCTAGCGCCGGACTCTATGCTCGTCTCCTTCCTCTGTCCACTTTTTATATATTTTCTGTCTTACATTTCTCTTCTTCTTCTCTCTCTCTCTCTCTTATAGCCTTTAAAGGCTCATAAAGTGACGTGCTATCCGCGCTCATTAAACCTGGGGGCTTCTTTAAACAGAAGCTTATTCATATGGGCTTCATGCCCAACACATGTGTCACACTTCCACATGTACCTTTTATTCACCATTATATGCATCGACATGACTTAAGTTTTGGCCAAGCTGGGTTGCCTGGCTCCTGTGCTTACCCCTATGTTCCCGATTGTTCGACTAGGTGGTAAAGGGAGCACCTCTGCGATTGTTACTGCCGGGTCAGCCGGACGTGTACCTCAGACTGGGTGAAGCCGAAAGCTAGCGTTCTTAAGGGAATATTCGGTCGGTCAACTAAAGATGATCTTTTTTTATTTTTATCTATACGCCCCCAGATGTTTTTACCACGTTTCTTTTCGTAGCATGGACATGCACCTTAGGGCATGCCTCCCAGGGAAAGGAACCCCTAACGGAACTATTCTCCCTGGAAGATGTTTCTTACTAACCATGTAATATAACATAACTAGTCGGGCACTTGTCTATTCACGCACTAATGACCCCTACGCTTGGTCTCCATGCATTCCCCGATTCCTATATAACCGCATGGGAATTCGGACACACTCCGGACCGTCAGGTCCCGAGGCTGAAGCGAAAAGGTCGGCCATGACAAATGATCTACAATCTGGCTAGAAGGCATTATAAATGTCAATTAAATTACATAGTCATTTTGACTGATTGTATTCCTCTTCAATACCATCTAACAGACTGTCTAATTTATAGTCCTACTGGGAATACTTTGCAGCCAACTCTACTTGGCCATATACTAAGCTTACAGGGATCTCCTTCCCATCGGGCCCTACAGGACCAACCTCGGCCATGTGGTTGGGGTCAGCCTTTGCGTATCGCGTCTTCACCATAGCCCAGGCCTCCCTAGCACCTTGACGGCAGGCCGATATCTTCCACAATCGGAAGCGCCACCGTGCTCCCTTTAGCTTCTCTACAAGCTCTCCAAGACCTTTGGGCATGGTGACGGATGACCATAGGGCCTGGGCGATGCCTTGCATCGCCTGCCGAACTCGATCGAGCAGTTGCGAGAGCTCGAGAAGAAGGTCACCCATAGAACCGGGCATCTCCTCTGCAGGACGACCTGTTAGCACACCTACAGACATTGCTCTATTAGTCGACTTCCCCTCTGAACTTTCTTTCAAAGGTTCGTTCAAGCACTTACTAAATATGCAGCGCCGAAGCCGCTGATTCTCCTTCACGGAGTCTGACGGCTGGGCACGAACATCTTTCAGCTCGACGCCCAGCTTGGTGTTGGCATCTTGGAGATCGTTCTTCTCCCACCTCACCTTTGTCAGCACCTTCTCACCAGCCTTTAGCTGGCGTAGGAGGTGTTGCCTTTCCGGATTCAATCCAGCGCCATCTGCAATTTCATTTGTCAGATTTGCACCCATGCCGTGCTTCGCAAAATACTTATCTTTCAAAGTGTATATTACCAGAGGGGGTCTCCTTGGGCTCCCCTGCCACGGCTAGTGCGGCCTCAAGTTGGGCTTTGCACTCTTCCAGCTCCTTGGACAGTAGGGAATTCTTTTCTGTAAGAACCTGCATAACAAATGATCCTTAAATCAGTTATTCTAACTGTTTCAAGTCTCGGGGGCTACTGGTATATATATAATTACCAAAAATTTCTTACCCGTATGTCTTTTACATATTGCTCCAGGGCTCTGGCTAGACCATTTTGAGCGGCACAGAGGTACGCATCTCCCGAGTTGAAGGCATCTAACGCCCCTTGGGAGAAACAAGCGTCGCGAAGAATTGTCCGACGACGCCTGTGGTTCAAGGCACTCTCCACCTCAGAGTTGGTGGCAGACAACCCGTCCACATCCTCCGTCGGAGGAGCATCTGGCGCGCGCCTTGCGTTCGCCTCCGCCTCCGGACCAGGCTTTGGAGCCTGGCTAGTGGAGGCGCGATTGGCAGCCTCTCCGGATATAGTCCGGCGAGGTCTCTTTGTCCTGAAGAGAGCACGAGTGTCAATGTGCCTCGAAGGTATAACACCTGGGATAAGGGGGCGTGCCATACCTTTGCGCTGACGCCTCGGTCCGGACTGCACTTCTTTTCTGCCCACGAGGCCCTGCGGCCCCTCGTTGGCTTGTCGCCGCAGGTTCGGCCTTCCACCTTAAAAACCTCCCCTGCAAAGTTCGGTTGTAATCAGGAAACTGAAAACACGAGAGGGCGGACACCTATTCGGGGTACTGGGACTTCGATCTCAGTTACCTGGGAGGCCGGGACTAGCCCTGGGTAATCGGCCGTAATGGCCACCAAGGCGTTGTCCTTGCTCAATTGATGGAACACTCCATCAATCAGCTCCACAGATATGTCCGGATCCTCTTGAGAGGCCGGGTCGTGGGACCGTCCTGGGTCCTCGGGTTGTGGAGGAGGGCTGCTTATTTCCTTAACAGCCCGGCGCAGTTCCTGCGTTGAAGTCGTCAGACTGAATATTTAACAATGGGAATACAAAACGGATGGGCAAGTAAATACGACCGCTTACCCAGCTTGGGGGATTGTGCATAGAGAATCCACCCTGTGGGTTGACGCGGAGAAATTCCTCCTCTTCTCCCTTATACAAAGTGGACAAGATCTTTAGTAGAGCGGCAGCTGAATCCGGCCCCTTACGGCCGTAGCGGGTGGCGTCATCCTCCCCGTTGAAGTCCCACATGGGGTGGCTTCTATACTGAAGCGGTTGCACCCCCCGCATAATGCATTCGGCCATAACCCCGATCATGGTTAGTCCGGAATGGGCTAACAATCTTATTCGGCCCATCAGGTAAATGATGTCCCTGTCACTTTCCCTCTGAGGGCTCCGTGGACGCCAGCTTTGGCGCTTATTTAAGGGAGCACTGTCGAATTCAGGGAGGCCGATCTGGACAGGATCCGGCAGCGGGACGTCTTCTATATAAAACCATTCCGATGGCCAGTCTTCGGACGCCTTCTTTGGGGTTCCGGACAGATATCTGGTCCCGGCGATGCGCCACACTTCGGCTCCGCCCACTTGATACATTGACCCCTCCTTAGAGCGGGGCACGAGGCAGAATAACCTTTTCCATAGCCCGATATGAGCCTCGATACCCAAAAACAGCTCGCAGAGGGCTACGAAGCCCGCAATATGCAATACAGAGGCAGGCGTGAGATTGTGCAGCTGCAGGCCATAGAACTCCAGGAGCCCCCGGAGAAATGGATGGATTGGAAATCCAAGCCCCCTTATTAAATAAGGGACGAGGCACACCCGCTCTCATTTGGAGGGATTAGGGGCACTCTCCGCTTGCTCTCCGCCATTATAGATGGCAAGGCTGGCTCGAACCGGGACCATATAGGCCGGGGGGAGAAATCCCTTGGTCTGGAGCGTCACTAGCTCGCTATGCGGGATGGAGCATCTCTCCCAATATCCGGGCTGAGGGATGGAAGGGCGAGAGGAGGAGTCGCGACGGCTGGCCATGGTGGAATGGACCTTTGTCGGATGCTCTCTGATGAACACTCGCGAAGGGAGGAAGATGTGGTTTGGATCTAAATCCTTGTCCCCTTAAATAGGTCAGCTCATTTACACGGCTAGGGGTGTGAATGTAAAAACACTCAGACTTTTCATATTCGTTTGACACGTGGAAAGCGGCCATTATTGGGCGTAGAAGCCAAGGAACGCAACATCTACAAGAAACCGGACTTTATTCAACAGGTACACGGAATTTGGAGGAGAACCCGCCTTGCAATGCCGAAGACAATCTGCGCGCCGGACTCATCGTCATTGAAGCCTAGTTTGGGGGCTACTGAGGGAGTCCTGGATTAGGGGGTGTCCGGATGGCTGGACTATACCTTCAGCCGGACTCCTGGACTATGAAGATACAAGATTGAAGACTCTGTCCCGTGTCTGGAAGGGACTTTCCTTGGCGTGGAAGGCAAGCTTGGCGATACGGATATGTAGATCTCCTACCATTGTAACCGACTTTGTGTAACCCTAACCCTCTCCGGTGTCTATATAAACCGGAGGGTTTTAGTCCGTAGGACAACATACACAACAACAATCATACCATAGGCTAGCCTCTAGGGTTTAGCCTCTCCGATCTCGTGGTAGATCTACTCTTCTACTACCCATATAATCAATATTAATCAAGCAGGACGTAGGGTTTTACCTCCATCGAGAGGGCCCGAACCTGGGTAAAACTTCGTGTCCCTTGCCTCCTGTTACCATCTGGCCTAGACGCACAGTTCGGGACCCCCTACCCAAGATCCGCCGGTTTTGACACCGACAACAACCAAAACAAAGGCTAGATAAATTATTTATTACTAAACAGGAGAAAAAGCAAGGAATAAAAATAAAATTGGGTTGCCTCCCATCAAGCGCTATCGTTTAACGCCCCTAGCTAGGCATAAAAGCAAAGATAGATCTAGGTATTGCCATGGTAATGATAAAGTAGATCGCGAAAGCTCATCTCATACTCCCTATGCTCAGCAACAAGCTTTCTTTGTGGCAAGAAAAAGTAATCAAAAGGGCTTAATTTAATGGAACAAAAGTCCCCAAGATCAAGCTCGGGAGGAGTTGGTTCCTCCTTTGGCCCCTCATATTGCACAATCAATTCATCATTATAAGCATTCTTTTGGCAAAAAGTCATGAGTCTTTGTTCAAGGGAAAAACCTAGCCCATTGTTCTGGATGGAAAAATTATCATTAAGTTCAGAAATCCTATTAACAAGAGCATTAGCAAGAACCTTTTTTCTAAGGTTTTCATTAAAAGCAACATGATCTAAAGATCGTAAACGCATAATGTCTTCTTGATAGAAAAGGATTGCTTCTATGGGAGGACAGCCAGCATCCACCCTATAATGCGCAAAAATTTTATTAGCTTCTTTTATTATAAATCTGAACTCATGAACTAAAAAGGTGGTAGCAGCCCGCTTAACAAAAGAATGCTCAATATTAGAAAATTCTAGGAAAATCCTTTGTATGGAAGGATGCATATATAAAATTTGTCTTTCAAGTTCAACTATGCACAAAGATATAGCATCTGCGAGACTACTAGTTTTATGAAGGATAGATGCACTCATGGTGGGCAAAGCACCGGCACAAGTAAAGAAATCTTGAATAACTCCCTTCCCAATAATATTACCGCTACTAATCCAAAACTTTTTAGTGTGTAAAATAGTAGGATTTTCAAGAGTATCATCAATAGCATCAAAGTTTAACATATTATTATCCTTATCAATGATAACCTCCCCAGTTTTAGACATGATGATAAAAAATTGCAAAAAGAACGAGCACATAGAAGCCAGGAGGGAAAAAGAGGCGAACGGAAAAGAGAGGGCGAGTAAAACGGCAATGGTGAAGTGGGGGAGAGGAAAACGAGAGGCAAACGGAAAATAATGTAATGCGAAGGATAATAGTTGTGATGGGTACTTGGTATGTCTTGACTTGGCGTAGATCTCCCCGGCAACGACGCTAGAAATCCTTCTTGCTACCTCTTGAGCACTGCGTTGGTTTTCCCTTGAAGAGGAAATGGTGGTGCAGTAAAGCAGCGTAAGTATTTCCCTCAGTTTTTGAGAACCAAGGTATCAATCCAGTAGGAGACCACGCGCGAGTCACCTCGTACCTACACAAGCAAATAAGAACCTCGCAACCAACGCGATAAAGGGGTTGTTAATCCCTTCATGGCCACTTGCAAGAGTGAGATTTGATAGAGATGATAATGATAAGATAAATATTTTTGGTATTTTTGTGATATAGATTGAAAGTAAATAAAGCAAAATAAACGGCGCAGAAATAGCTTGTTGATGGGAGATTAATATGATGGAAAATAGACCCGGGGGCCATAGGTTTCACTAGTGGCTTCTCTCAAGATAACATAAGTATTACGGTGGGTGAACAAATTACTGTCGAGCAATTGATAGAAAAGCGAATAATTATGAGAATATCTAGGGATGATCATGTATATAGGCATCACGTCCGCGACAAGTAGACCGACTCTGCTTGCATCTACTACTATTACTCCACACATTGACCGCTATCCAGCATGCATCTAGAGTATTAAGTTCATAAGAACAGAGTAACGCCTTAAGCAAGATGACATGATGTAGAGGGATAAACTCATGCAATATGATGTAAACCCCATCTTTTTATCCTTGATGGCAACAATACAATACGTGTCGTTTCCCTTTCTGTCACTGGGATCGAGCACCGCAAGATTGAACCCAAAGCTAAGCACTTCTCCCATTGCAAGAAAGATCAATCTAGTAGGGCAAACCAAATTGATAATTCGAAGAGACTTGCAAAGATAAACCAATCATACATAAAAGAATTCAGAGAAGATTCAAATATTGTTCATAGATAGACTTGATCATAAACCCACAATTCATTGGATCTCGACAAATACACTGCAAAAGAAGATTACATCAAATAGATCTCCAAGAGAATCGAGGAGAACTTTGTATTGAGATCCAAAGAGAGAGAAGAAGCCATCTAGCTACTAGCTATGGACCCGAAGGTCTGAAGTAAAACTACTCACACATCACCTGAGAGGCCATGGAGTTGATGTAGAGGCCCTCCGTGATCAATTCCCCCTCCGGCGGAGCTCCGGAAAAGGCCCCAAGATGGGATCTCTTGGGTACAAAAGGTTGCGGCGGTGGAATTAGGTTTTCGTGGTGCTCCTGGATGTTTGGGGGGTATGTGGATATATATAGGAGGAAGAAGTACGTTGGTGGAGCAACGAGGGGCCCACGAGGGTGGAGGGCGTGCTCAGGGGGTAGGCGCGCCCCCTGCCTCATGGCCTCCTCGATTGTTTCTTGACGCCCACTCCAAGTCTCCTGGATCACGTTCGTTGAGAAAATCACGTTCCCGAAGGTTTCATTCCGTTTGGACTCCGTTTGATATTCCTTTTCGGCGAAACACTGAAATAGGCAAAAAACTTCAATTTGGGCTGGGCCTCCGGTTAATAGGTTAGTCCCAAAAATAATATAAAAGTGTAAAAATAAGCCCAATAACATCCAAAATAGATAATATAATAGCATGGAGCAATCAAAAATTATAGATACGTTGGAGACGTATCAGGGATCTAGCATTTGGGGTTTATCTTCCATTTCTATTGGATTTGACCGTAGTCGGTCTATGAGTGTATTTGGATGTTGTATGAATTATTTATGTATTGTGTGAAGTGGCGATTGTAAGCCAACTCTTTATCCCTTTCTTATTCGGTACATGGGATTGCGTGAAGATTACCCCTCTTGCGACAAAACTACCATGCAGCTATGCCTCTAAGTCATGCCCCGACACGTGGGAGATATAGCCGCATTGTGGGTGTTACAGTAGTCCAATACTTTTGAGGCAAAGGACATGCCAAAACGGTCTCTTATGATAAGCAAAGCATTCTTGAGGGTACATGGGATTTTCGTCTAGTCACTTTCACCATGTTGGTTTGATTTGTTGTCAGGACCCCGACTCAATGCCACATCGATCTAGCATGTAACACCTCATATCACTTTGCGGCCTCACGCACGGTATTCCCACGGGTGTCGCCTTACCTTTGCCCGGGACCGTTTGCGCCTTTTGGCACACGTATATGACAGTGTCGCTAGCATCCATATGATAAGGAGCCCGGGCTGACATGGCTAGTCGTAAACCCAAAGTGGCACAGACTTACAGGGACAGGCATCCATGACCCAGCATCGAACGTGTCGGTCATCAGCGAGTGAATCCAGGCTGTAGCACTAGGCTAGCAGGACTCCGGTGAACCGGGCTGTAGCGGGCTAACAGGACTCCGGTATTCACCGCGTGACATTTCCCCGAAGGGACAGACACAGGAACGAAGAAGGACACATGCCGGCCAGCCTAAGTGTTCCGGAGCAGTAGCAAGCTACCATGGCTCGGTGGAAACACTAGGAGACATTTCCCCGTAAGAGAGGCTACTAAAGATAAACAACTAGATGGTCAGATCCCACACATACCAAGCATTTCAATAACATACACACAATATGCTCGATATGTGCAAATACAACATGGCATCACAACATGACTCTATGACTCAAGTAATCTATTCAATAGGCTCCGAGGAGCGAGATATTACAAACATGGGTCTCATGACCCAACATTCAGAGCATACAAATCAAGCACAAGCGGAAGCTATCATATCTGAGTACAGACATCTATAAATGAAAAAGGCTGAGAAGCCTGACTATCTACCAAATCCTGCCGAGGCACAAGATCGTAGCTGAGGTAACAAGCTAAACATCGAAGACCACGCGGAAATACTAGTGAGACTGAAGTCTCTCTGCAAAAACATAAAATAGGCAAACGTGAGTACAAATGTACCCAGCAAGACTTACATCAGAACTATCTACATATGCATCATTATCAACAAAGGGATGGTGGGGTTTAACTGCAGCAAGCCAGCTTTGACTCGGCGGCTATCCTGAACTACGACTGCGAGTAACTTTTTTGAGGTGGCGCACACGAGTCCACATATTCACCATATCAATACACCACTATGGATCCGCTCCCGTCTCCCTATGAGAACGCCATCCATAGCACTCACGCTTATCTTGCGTATTTTAGAGTATCCACTTTCACTTGTCTATGAACTGTACAAGGGGTCCACGTTTCCATATCCGAGGAATCCGGCTATTCGAATAGATAATGATAACCCTGCAGGGGTGTACTTCTTCACACACGCTTTCGCCACTTATCGCCCTGTACACGTCATGTACCTCGGCAACCTTCAAGCGGAAGCCGGGCGAGGGAGTCGGCCACGACCTGACTAACCGAACAAGTCTCTAGTCCAGGTTTATCGCCTATGCAGGTTCCATCCGCAAGGAGATCCGGCCGGGGTGTCGCTTACGGCCCCAAACGATGTGAGCAGGGTTCCCAAGCCCACCATCCGGGTGCCACTTGGTACACCGGGCCACTGTGCCTAGTCTGTCCCAAGCCCACCTGTACCGGGTGCCACTTGGTAGACTACTAACACTACCTACAAACACCAGAAACTAGTTGCAACTCCTGGACAGAGATCAAGTTGATTAATAAGTCGAGAGAGCTTGGAGCGCCCGGAGCCCAATGTGTGGTAGTAACTGATCATGGATCACAAACACAGAACTCAGTTCCTGAGGACGGCTGCAATGAGACAACCCACCATGTACTCCTACATGGCCTCTCACCGCTACCTTTACCAAAACGTGTTCACACACTCAGCTCACACATAGTAGGACATGTTCACACGCCTCTGATTCATCCCCGATGAATCAGACCTGACTCAACTCTAAGCAGTAGCAGGCATGACAAACAAACATGAATGAGTAGGCACAACAGGGCTCAAACAACTCCTACTCATGCTAGTGGGTTTCATCTATTTACTGTGGAATGACAGGTCATGCAGAGGATAAAGGGGTTCAGCTACCGCAGCAAGTAACAGATGAATCGTTGTTGTCCTAATGCAGTAAAAGAGAGCAGGAGCGAGAGAGTGGGATTTTATCGGAATGAACAAGGGGGTTTTGCTTGCCTGGCACTTCTGAAGATAACATTGAGTCTTCATCAGTGTCAACGATCACATCATCGGTATCACGTCTATCGAGAGGGAACAAATACCGGCAACACAGAAGGGAACACAATCAATGCAATGCACAATATGATGCATGATCATGACATGGCAAAATGAATGTGTTTTGGGCTAATGCAACTAGCAACAGATTAAATGAAGTTGGTTTGAATACAAGATTCAAATTCAAACTCCATATGTGATTATTCAAGTGCCATTTAATTGATTTGTGCTAAACAGCAGCTGTAAGTTGTTCTAACATGCATGAAAATGGTACAGATGGATTCCTTGAATTTTTCTGATAATTTTTCATATATAAATTATTTAATTTGGAGTTACGGTTAATTTTCTATGAATTTTAGAAGTTTATACAATTTTCTGGAATTTCCTGAATATTAATAAATCCAGTAATTGAATTAATGCGCTAGCCTGACGTCATCATGACGTCAGCAGGTCAACTGGGCGCCTCCAGGTCAAACCTGACACTGGGACCCACATGTCAGTGTGATTAGCTTAACTAAAATTAATTATAACTAATCCTAATAGTTAACAGGGCTGGGCCCCACCTGTCATTGACTCAGGAGAGTCAACCGGGGCCCACCCGTGGTCAAAGTCAAAGTCGGCTGCCGGCGTTTAGCCGCCGGCGAGCCCGACGCGGCGGCGAGAGTGGTTTTGGCCACTCCGGCGACCAAATGGGCCGCGGAGGGCATCTAGGAGGAGCTGGGGACGAGCCGAAGCTCTTGGTGGAGTCAATTGCGCTCGGGGCGGCCGGAATCGGTGCCGACGGCGAGCGAGGCGGCGGCCGGAGCTCGGGTGTGCTCGGTTCCGGCGTTACACGGCACGGCGGGCGCGGCCGATGGGCTCTACGGGATGCTGGGGTCACCAGGAACACCCGGAGGCAACGAGCGCAGGCGGAGAAGCTCGAGAGCACGGAGCTCACCAGCCATGGCGGACGGCGGCTTCGGGTGCTCGTGGGGCGGCGGCTACAGGGCGCAATCGAAGGGGGAAAGGGGGAGGGGAGGCGTAGGAGCTCAGCGGTGCCGTAGGGATGGTTGGCCGGCTCGGGGGCGCGCCGGAGTGGCCGAATCGACGGAGAAGCTCCTCGGCGGCCGGCGAGGGGAAAACGTCGGGGGTGGCGTTCCGGGGCTCTTCTGGTCGCGTGACACGACGAGGAGGTCGAGGGAGGACCGGCGGAGCTTCCTGGGGCGTCGGCGAGGCTAGGGGTGGCCGGTGGCCATGGTACGGCGACGATGGCGGCGAGCTCCGCTCGGTGGTGTGCGCGAGAGGGAAACAGAGGAGGGAATGGGGTCCAGGGGGAGAGAGGGGAGGTGCAGGGGGCGAGGGCGTCTCCGTGGCGTCGCGAGGGAGTCGGGGAGGCTGCCACGGCGAAGCAGGAGGTGGCCGGCGCTCTTCGGGCGCGCGCCACGCCTCGCCTCTGCCTACTGGCAGAGGAAGAAGAGGACAAGGGGGGAGGTGGGCTGGGCCGGCTGGGGGCTGGGCCAGGTAGGCTGCGGTAAGTGGCCCAGGTAAGCTCTGTTCTTTTATTTTTTTCTGTTCTGTTTCCCTTTTTATATTATTTTGCCACTGTTTTCAAATTCAAAATAATTTCATACAGTGCCAAAACATTCTGAAATATTTTATGTTACCTCTCTGGACTATTCCAAAAGTACATAAAACATTTCAAAGCATTTGAAAATATATTCATTATATGTTATGAATATATCCCCAAATTCAAATAGATTATTGATTTAAATTCAGAGACCAAATAATTCCTTAAAGATATTCCAGAATTTTGGTTTGATATATAATTCTTGCCAAAATTCACAAAACTATTTTTAGGGCATTTTGGATTCACAGAATGCAATTTAAAGGGTGCTTGCCCTTCTTTTAATTAGGGTTTTGAGGCTTCCAATATTCCTCAATTCAAGTTTCAAAAATATAGACATGATGCACACATGAAGTTAACCTAGAGCAATGCCTGAAGCTAGGGATGTGACAACTCACCCCCACTAAACAAGAATCTCGTCTCGAGATTCAAGCGTAGGGTAAGGTGAAAGGGAAACACAAACTAGTATAATCTTCACTATCCAGGTTGCACTTCAAATGAACGTTGTTTCGATCACCATCTTTGTCTTGTCGTCTTGCTCTGAGAACTCCAACTAACATGACAACGAGAGGAAAGGAAAGATCCTAAAAGAATGGTTCTTCTCGAAGGTCGAACAACTCAGGATTAACTCACGGAATGAGACATAGCAACATCTCTCGAGCTGAGGGATGAAGCACACATCCATGAGAATGGAGTGAGGCAGATGACGAAGGTTCACTAGGTAGACAACAATTCCACACCTAAGAAGGTGGTGAACGGTTGTCAACGTAGCGAGGAGTTGAGTTGCCATGATACCACAACGAGACACCTTCGGAAGCGTGACTCGTAGATATCTCCCCTTAAGTGGCAAAAAGAATTACCTTTGATTCAGAGATCATTGAAACTCTTTAAACCAGCCTAAGACAATTCTCGAGCGATCGTTTGGAGGGGGTCAGTAGAATGGCATACTCAGACTTGGATGATGTGGATTACCTTGTTGAAGACAACACAATGGATGAATTTGCTTATCACCGGAAATGGAAGAGACCCATGGTAGAATGGCACATTGGCGGTGCAAGCTGGGAACAAAATGCAAATGCTGGGAATGATTCTGGTAACTGGGGAAGAACCCAACAATAGAGAGTGGATTCACTGTTTGAGAAGGTCATAGCATTGCCGAGGAAACTGAGAGGAATCCCAGTTAGAGCCGATGATAACACGTAGCGCTTGAGCGTGCCCTCAAGAACTTGAGCATTTCCACATTCATCAAGGCCTTACCAACATCCGTGTCAAGGGTCCGATAAACAACTTGCTACCATGATGAATGGTGATGGAGGATGCAGATGCAAAGGAAGATAACACTTTCTCAGATTTCACCTTAGCGAGGCCAAGGAAACAAAATCTGGATGATCGACCGAGAGACATTTAGCACTCCGCTTCTAATGTTCTCCTTGACGTGCTAGTGTATCCCATTCATGGACATGGTTTGATAACTAGAATATCAAGTAAAAGGTCGGACTTCGGGAACATAAAAATCCATAGGGCAACTAGGGAGTAAATCCTACGAAATCCCTATGGGGAGGTGGCTAACTTCCTCAACCAAGATACTACAATAATAGGTCTTCCGGCTGGGTGTGTTGGCCACGAGATCCACTTTACCGGTTATCGAGGGACCAATATTATAGTTCTTGGGAAATGTTCCAACCATCATATCTGCCTGAGACTCAGATCTGGTTGGTGTCAGGATATTCCAGACTCATCGAGTCTAGGAAGAAAAATGAAAGTTTGCAACACAAATCGACGAGATGACGTTGCGAGATTCTCGGGGAATGAACTACGATAGTAAGCTCCAAAACATGAGCTGGTTCTGCTACAAACATGTGAACACGCTGTCCCAGACAAGCATGGCCACGTAGTAGTCTTATAATAAAACACTACCGAGTTCTGGTTGGGAACCATCAACGAGGATATCGAAGTTCTTTCATAAGTCCGGATTAGCTCTTATGAAGATACTCCTTCTCCTTGAACAAATCAGTCAGTGGCTTGGTGTGCTAGGATATACATATGGAATGAAGATGATCAGTCTAACAGACCATAGAATTCTTCGCACGTGCATGACCGACTTGGGATGATTCCAAAGGAGCAAAAAAAACAAACTTTCTTGAATTCGCGACGGCAGTTTACATCAAAATGCACGTGAATCAAAGGAAGTCACTCCTTTCATCAAACAAGTACTTCATGAGCTAGCATGAGGAAAATGCTTTCAAAAGTTTCCAACACTAACTTAATGTTCAACAACATCACGGAGGAGATAAGGATGTTGTCAATGGACTCAACAACAACTCATCGGAATTTCCATATCACTGGACTTCCACCATCGTGTGAACACGGTGATAGTATTGGTCAGACCCAAAAGATATAATGGTGTATGCTCGAGGGATCAACCACGAGGAAGACAACATTACGAGCATCGTTGGTTCTGACTTGATTTGACGATAGCCCACATTCAAATCAAAGGATTGATAGGACGATAGGTCCAGCAACTGATCACAGGGACCAACCGATGAATATATCATCTTTCTTCAACACACACTACACAAGAATATCCCTTTGGAACGAACTAAGTCAGGCAAGCTTTTATCTTCCAACTCTCCAAGTTGTTGTCTAGCTTAACCAACTAGCTCAGGGGTATCCATCACGGATTCTTGGAGAAAGGGTGGTTTACAGGATGAACCAACTTGATCACGAGCTCAACATAACAGTCAGGTGACAACCTGGTGATACCTTTGAGAGGATATTCGAAAAATCACGAACCACCGATATGTTACTAAGCTCGAGAACAATCTTGCTTTTTGAGGCAAGACGATATGATCAATAGAGCGAAGATTTAAGATAATCCTAACTCATCGATCGAGGAGTGCACCGAGAACAAGGACTAGGTAGCACAATCAATCTTAGAATGATGATTCAATAACCAACACGCTAAGAATGAAATTATTGTCCTTTAACTACCAAGCAACAAGGTTGCTAGGAGTATTGATTTCACACATCACGATTCACTTGTCGACATTCCGGTTACAATAACACAGGAACCGAGGGATGAACAATGATGGCAAGAAGTATCACTGTACCAAGAGTTCATAGGGTGGTGTGCAATTCCTATAACATCTCGATATAAAGATGGTAATACTCCAAGATAGAGCAGAACAAAAGCTGGATTAGCAATTTGTTCTGTGGAGCACAACTTCTTTGACCCCATCCTGGATATGGATGAGGTACTGGAGTTCATTTCTCCTAGTCATTCTGTGATAGAATGGCTTGATGGACCACAAGAGTAATAGGCATCAATAAACGAACGCACGCATACTCTTGACTATCAATTGATAGACGAAGGTCAGTAGACAATTAAAAAGGGACAACTCAAAGGAACATATAACTTTCTGAGTTGTGGATGCATAGATTAGTATGTCGAACCAAGTTCAACATAATTCTTCCGGATAACCCATGCAGGAAAAAAAAAACTGGCAGAGCCACAATATATAATGGAGAACTCATCAAGAGCACACTGGTTGTGATCGTTCAGTTCAGCGAGGAACTTCTGCCATAAGTAGTTCATGGTATTTGGAAGAAGAAGATACCACGGACTTCAAGGACTAACGCAAAGGTTACTAATATCCTAAAGGCACTAGCAATTACTATCAACATGAAGTAGGTAGAGTGAATCTCGGGTTCAGAACCCAAGAGTAGAATACCTACTACTAAGTAGCATCACGGGATGCTTCCGAGAATAAAGGCCAGAATCTTCACACTAGGACACAAATCATGGCTAGACCACTAGATGATCCCCTAAGCACTTAGGGTCATAATAATAATTCCAACATATATGTCGAGGCAATAATTACCTCAACACACCGATTAGTGTGGTTAATCTGGCCCATGGGAACATCGGAAACAGAAGGAAGGGATTTGCAAATGCATCGGACTATTTAGAAACCTGGGATGACTCGGACAGCATAACGGCTATAATTGCTCAAAAAGATTTGAGACAATCACAAAAATGGTGGCATAACCACTCAGAAGCACAATATCAAGGTTCCGAGATCAACAATTAACATACGGAAGTAGTAGGAACTGAACTGAGACTTAAATCCAACAATCTTATAAGTCCACTGATTAGTAACACGTGATCCTAATAGAAAGAAGAGATAGCCTAGTTCTTAATCCCCGTAGAAGAGAAGATGATGACTCAGATCAGAAGGCCATGAGGTATAAGGAGTAAAAGAGCCTTACGTTCCATCCCACAATCAATTCCCTTATATAACTAAGGAATTTCTAGACTCAACTTCGACCAGTTTGGCTTGGTAATCCTACAGGCAGTCAAGCTCTGATACCAACGCTGTCAGGACCCCGACTCAATGCCACATCGATCTAGCATGTAACACCTCATATCACTTTGCGGCCTCACGCACGGTATTCCCACGGGTGTCGCCTTACCTTTGCCCGGGACCGTTTGCGCCTTTTGGCACACGTATATGACAGTGTCGCTAGCATCCATATGATAAGGAGCCCGGGCTGACATGGCTAGTCGTAAACCCAAAGTGGCACAGACTTACAGGGACAGGCATCCATGACCCAGCATCGAACGTGTCGGTCATCAGCGAGTGAATCCAGGCTGTAGCACTAGGCTAGCAGGACTCCGGTGAACCGGGCTGTAGCGGGCTAACAGGACTCCGGTATTCACCGCGTGACATTTCCCCGAAGGGACAGACACAGGAACGAAGAAGGACACATGCCGGCCAGCCTAAGTGTTCCGGAGCAGTAGCAAGCTACCATGGCTCGGTGGAAACACTAGGAGACATTTCCCCGTAAGAGAGGCTACTAAAGATAAACAACTAGATGGTCAGATCCCACACATACCAAGCATTTCAATAACATACACACAATATGCTCGATATGTGCAAATACAACATGGCATCACAACATGACTCTATGACTCAAGTAATCTATTCAATAGGCTCCGAGGAGCGAGATATTACAAACATGGGTCTCATGACCCAACATTCAGAGCATACAAATCAAGCACAAGCGGAAGCTATCATGTCTGAGTACAGACATCTATAAATGAAAAAGGCTGAGAAGCCTGACTATCTACCAAATCCTGCCGAGGCACAAGATCGTAGCTGAGGTAACAAGCTAAACGTCGAAGACCACGCGGAAATACTAGTGAGACTGAAGTCTCTCTGCAAAAACATAAAATAGGCAAACGTGAGTACAAATGTACCCAGCAAGACTTACATCAGAACTATCTACATATGCATCATTATCAACAAAGGGATGGTGGGGTTTAACTGCAGCAAGCCAGCTTTGACTCGGTGGCTATCCTGAACTACGACTGCGAGTAACTTTTTTGAGGTGGCGCACACGAGTCCACATATTCACCATATCAATACACCACTATGGATCCGCTCCCGTCTCCCTACGAGAACGCCATCCATAGCACTCACGCTTATCTTGCGTATTTTAGAGTATCCACTTTCACTTGTCTATGAACTGTACAAGGGGTCCACGTTTCCATATCCGAGGAATCCGTCTATTCGAATAGATAATGATAACCCTGCAGGGGTGTACTTCTTCACACACGCTTTCGCCACTTATCGCCCTGTACACGTCATGTACCTCGGCAACCTTCAAGCGGAAGCCGGGCGAGGGAGTTGGCCACGACCTGACTAACCGAACAAGTCTCTAGTCCAGGTTTATCGCCTATTCAGGTTCCATCCGCAAGGAGATCCGGCCGGGGTGTCGCTTACGGCCCCAAACGATGTGAGCAGGGTTCCCAAGCCCACCATCCGGGTGCCACTTGGTACACCGGGCCACTGTGCCTAGTCTGTCCCAAGCCCACCTGTACCGGGTGCCACTTGGTAGACTACTAACACTACCTACAAACACCAGAAACTAGTTGCAACTCCTGGACAGAGATCAAGTTGATTAATAAGTCGAGAGAGCTTGGAGCGCCCGGAGCCCAATGTGTGGTAGTAACTGATCATGGATCACAAACACAGAACTCAGTTCCTGAGGACGGCTGCAATGAGACAACCCACCATGTACTCCTACATGGCCTCTCACCGCTACCTTTACCAAAACGTGTTCACACACTCAGCTCACACATAGTAGGACATGTTCACACGCCTCTGATTCATCCCCGATGAATCAGACCTGACTCAACTCTAAGCAGTAGCAGGCATGACAAACAAACATGAATGAGTAGGCACAACAGGGCTCAAACAACTCCTACTCATGCTAGTGGGTTTCATCTATTTACTGTGGAATGACAGGTCATGCAGAGGATAAAGGGGTTCAGCTACCGCAGCAAGTAACAGATGAATCGTTGTTGTCCTAATGCAGTAAAAGAGAGCAGGAGCGAGAGAGTGGGATTTTATCGGAATGAACAAGGGGTTTTGCTTGCCTGGCACTTCTGAAGATAACATTGAGTCTTCATCAGTGTCAACGATCACATCATCGGTATCACGTCTATCGAGAGGGAACAAATACCGGCAACACAGAAGGGAACACAATCAATGCAATGCACAATATGATGCATGATCATGACATGGCAAAATGAATGTGTTTTGGGCTAATGCAACTAGCAACAGATTAAATGAAGTTGGTTTGAATACAAGATTCAAATTCAAACTCCATATGTGATTATTCAAGTGCCATTTAATTGATTTGTGCTAAACAGCAGCTGTAAGTTGTTCTAACATGCATGAAAATGGTACAGATGGATTCCTTGAATTTTTCTGATAATTTTTCATATATAAATTATTTAATTTGGAGTTACGGTTAATTTTCTATGAATTTTAGAAGTTTATACAATTTTCTGGAATTTCCTGAATATTAATAAATCCAGTAATTGAATTAATGCGCTAGCCTGACGTCATCATGACGTCAGCAGGTCAACTGGGCGCCTCCAGGTCAAACCTGACACTGGGACCCACATGTCAGTGTGATTAGCTTAACTAAAATTAATTATAACTAATCCTAATAGTTAACAGGGCTGGGCCCCACCTGTCATTGACTCAGGAGAGTCAACCGGGGCCCACCCGTGGTCAAAGTCAAAGTCGGCTGCCGGCGTTTAGCCGCCGGCGAGCCCGACACAGCGGCGAGAGTGGTTTTGGCCACTCCGGCGACCAAATGGGCCGCGGAGGGCATCTAGGAGGAGCTGGGGACGAGCCAAAGCTCTTGGTGGAGTCAGTTGCGCTCGGGGCGGCCGGAATCGGTGCCGACGGCGAGCGAGGCGGCGGCCGGAGCTCGGGTGTGCTCGGTTTCGGCGTTACACGGCACGGCGGGCGCGGCCGATGGGCTCTACGGGATGCTGGGGTCACCAGGAACACCCGGAGGCAACGAGCGCAGGCGGAGAAGCTCGAGAGCACGGAGCTCACCGGCCATGGCGGACGGCGGCTTCGGGTGCTCGTGGGGCGGCGGCTACAGGGCGCAATCGAAGGGGGAAAGGGGGAGGGGAGGCGTAGGAGCTCACAGCGGTGCCGTAGGGATGGTTGGCCGGCTCGGGGGCGCGCCGGAGTGGCCGAATCGACGGAGAAGCTCCTCGGCGGCCGGCGAGGGGAAAACGTCGGGGGTGGCGTTCCGGGGCTCTTCTGGTCGCGTGACATGACGAGGAGGTCGAGGGAGGACCGGCGGAGCTTCCTGGGGCGTCGGCGAGGCTAGGGGTGGCCGGTGGCCATGGTACGGCGACGATGGCGGCGAGCTCCGCTCGGTGGTGTGCGCGAGAGGGAAACAGAGGAGGGAATGGGGTCCAGGGGGAGAGAGGGGAGGTGCAGGGGGTGAGGGCGTCTCCGTGGCGTCGCGAGGGAGTCGGGGAGGCTGCCACGGCGAAGCAGGAGGTGGCCGGCGCTCTTCGGGCGCGCGCCACGCCTCGCCTCTGCCTACTGGCAGAGGAAGAAGAGGACAAGGGGGGAGGTGGGCTGGGCCGGCTGGGGGCTGGGCCAGGTAGGCTGCGGTAAGTGGCCTAGGTAAGCTCTGTTCTTTTATTTTTTTCTGTTCTGTTTCCCTTTTTATATTATTTTGCCACTATTTTCAAATTCAAAATAATTTCATACAGTGCCAAAACATTCTGAAATATTTTATGTTACCTCTCTGGACTATTCCAAAAGTACATAAAACATTTCAAAGCATTTGAAAATATATTCATTATATATTATGAATATATCCCCAAATTCAAATAGATTATTGATTTAAATTGAGAGACCAAATAATTCCTTAAAGATATTCCAGAATTTTGGTTTGATATATAATTCTTGCCAAAATTCACAAAACTATTTTTAGGGCATTTTGGATTCACAGAATGCAATTTAAAGGGTGCTTGCCCTTCTTTTAATTAGGGTTTTGAGGCTTCCAATATTCCTCAATTCAAGTTTCAAAAATATAGACATGATGCACACATGAAGCTAACCTAGAGCAATGCCTGAAGCTAGGGATGTGACATTTGTGTTCGGTACTTTGATAATTTGATGTGTGGGTGGACCGGTGCTTAGGTGTTATTATTACTTGAACAAACCTCCTACTTATGATTAACCCTCCCACAAGCATGCGCAACTACAAAAAAAGTACTAAGAATAAATTCTAACCATAGCATTAAACTTTTGGATCCAATCGGTCCCTTATGGAATAGCGCATAAATTGGGGTTTAAGCTTCTGTCACTCTCGCAACCCATCATCTAATTGCTACTCCACAATGCATTCCCTTAGGCCCAAATATGGTGAAATTTCATGTAGTCGACATTCACATGACACCACTAAGGGAATCACAACATACATATTATCAAAATATCAAACACATATCAAGTTCACATGATTACTTGCAACATGATTTCTCCCGTGACCTCAAGAACAAAAGTAACTACTTACAAATGATAATCATGCTCAAGATCAGAGGGGTATTAAATAGCATATTGGATTTGAACATATAATCTTCCACCAAATAAACCATATAGTAATCAACTACAAGATGTAATCAACACTACTAGTCACCCACAAGCACCAACCTATAGTTCCCGTAACAAGATTGAACACAAGAGATGAACTAGGGTTTGAGATGAGATGGTGATGTTGAAGATGTTGATGGATATTACCCTCCCCAAGATGGGAGAGTTGTTGGTGATGATGATGACGATGATTTTCCCCTTCGGGAGGGAAGTTCCCCCGGTGGAATCGCTCCACCGGAGGGCAAAAGTGCTCCTGCCCAAGTTCCGCCTCAAGATGGCGGCGCTCCATCCCGAAATTCCTCTCCTTATTTTTTTCTAGGTCAAAATGACCTATATACCAGAAGATGGGCACCAGAGGTGGGTCTGGGTGAGCACAACCGACCAAGGCGCGCCTGGGCTCCCTGGCGCCCAGGTGGGTTGTGCCCACCTGGTGGGCCTCCTCTGGTAGTTATTTGCTCCAATATTCCTCAAATATTCCATAAACAATCACACATGAAGTTTTAGCTTGTTTGGAGTTGTGCAGAATAGGTGGCCTGACGTAGCTTTTCCAGGTCCAGATTTCCGGCTGCCAGAATTCTCCCTCTTTGTGTGTACGTTGCATAGTATGGGAGAAAAGGCATTAGAATTACTCCAAAAAGCATTATTATGGATAAAAAATCATAAATAATAGTAAGAAAACATGATGCAAAATGGACGTATCAACTCCCCCAATCTTAGACCTCGCTTGTCCTCAAGCGAAAACCAAAATCGAAAAACATGTTCACGTGCTTAGAGAGAGAGGTGTCGATAAAAACAAAATACGAACATAGAAGCATCATGTTCATTATTATAACAACAAAAAAATTAAACATCAGACTGTTATCATAGAACTTTTATCATATACTTCTCATAAATAAGTAACAATTCATCACACAATTGAAGTACAAAGCAAAAACTCTATTAAAACTAACAAACTATGTTCTCTATCAACTTTGCAACTACAATTCATCATCCTTTCAGGAAGGGTCACGTATCGGAGCCTTTAGGCAAGCCCACATACTCAACCATCATATAATCTTCTATGATTGCTAACACTCACCGCGTACACATGAGCAAAATGTTTCAACCGGACACATAGAAAGATAGGGGCTTATAGTTTCGCCTCCCAACGTATTCACCTCAGGGGTGATGTCAACAATAATAACTCATGCTATCTATATTCAACTGGACATATGTGCCTATATCTTTCCTCACCACATGATGCTTGCCAAAGGAGAAAATAAAAAGGAATAAAGAGAAAACTTTGACTCTTTGCATAAAAGTAAATACATAAAAGTAGAAGATAGGACCTTTGCAGAGGGAAGCAGAGGTTGCCATGCGCTTATTTGTTTGTATGCTCAACCCCTTAGTAAAAAAGAATGTCACGTTGCATTGCCCCTTGTGATAGCGACCTTTATTATGCAGTCTGTCGCTTTTATTCTTCACCATCACAAGTTCGTGCAACGCTCAATTTTCTCTTACACTAAATTATCTTACACTTTTAGAAGCAATTTTTATTGCCTTTTTGCACCGATGACAACTTACTTGAGGGATCTTGCACAATCCCTAGGTAGGTATGGTGGACACTTGAAAATAAGATTTGGGTTTAAGGGTTTTTGGGTGCACAAGTAGCATCTCTACTTAGTGCAGAATTTTTGGCTAGCAAAGATAGGGGTAAAGCACCACATGTTGAAGGATCCATGACAATATGACTTCTATGTGAATATAAACAAACGTAAACCATTAAGTTGTCTTCCTTATCCAATATCAACAATTTTGGCATATAATATTTTGATGAGGGCTCACAATCACAAAAGATTTCTCGAATAGTAAATTTATATGTGAATCTTCTCTTCCCTTATTAATTCTTTCATGAGTTGCATCATTGACTAATGCTATGTTTGTCAATCTCTAATAATTTTTTCTACTTATACTTTTCCTTATGTGGTGTCATCACCTACCATAAGATTAGTATATGATCTTTTTGATTTATTCCCTTTCTTTTATTTATGTCCTTTCCTTTTTATTCCTTATTTCCTTTATTTTATTTGCAACATGAAAGTAAAGAAAGTAAAAACTCAAATTAAACTTTATTATATATCTTGCACATGATTACAAGAATAGATCACTAAGCAAACTGTCAAACAAGAAAGGATCAAACTAAACTTTTATTCATCTAAAGCAAAAGATCGAACTAAAATAAGTAAAGGAAAAAAGATAATGGGATGATACGATACCGGGGCACCTCCCCCAAGCTTGGCGGAAGCCAAGGGGAGTGCCCATACCCGATACTCGATTCTCTTTTGGTGGTGAAGAAGATGATGGTGGTGATGGCAATTGTGCCTTCAACTTTTTCATATTATACTTGAGGAGAGAAATTTCCTCCTTTAAATCATCGACTTCCAACTCCAACTTAAAGATTTTGCCACATAAATCCCCTTTGCTTTTCTATCAAAAACGAAAAGGAATAGACTGGTTTTTAGACCGATTAGCTCTCTTAGGGAGACTTGACTTCTTGAACTCCACGTGCATGTCCCCAGGTTGAGGTAGAGGAACATCCTAGTCCTCCGAGCTTGAATCATCAATCCTCATCAAGTGAGCGTCCTCCTCATCATCCTTAGTTTGAACATAAGGAGATAGGTCCCCATAGGTCTTTGGGTTAGCAATGAGATGTGAGACATAGCTCTCTCCGTCAAAGTCTTGGGACGCCATATTTTTCAGAACTACGCAGAAACAGCAAGAAAAGAGAACAGAGGATTTCTCCGCGATACGGTAATCAACATGTTCGGGAAGTATATATAGATTTTTTATCTTGGGGTACAAGCAAACTATAGAAAAACGGAGTCCAGAAGGTGTCCCAGGTGGGCACAACCCACCTTGGCGCGCCAGGTGTCTTGTGCCCACGAGAGTATGCTTCCTGGAAGTTTCTTTTTTTCCTAATTTTCTAAATATTCCAAAACTGATAAAAAATATTTGTGCGGATTTTTCGGAGTCCGTTTACTTACCGTATCATGTAGCTCCTCATTTTCACGATTCTGGAGTGTTCCGGAAGGACTCCTTTATGTGCTCTTCGACATTATTTATTTTGATGGCTCCAGACCGATAAACCTCCTCGATAACATAGGATCCTTCCCATTTTGAGAGGAGTTTTCCTGCAAAGAATCTGAAACGAGAGTTGTACAAAAGAACATATTCTCCAGCTTTAAACTCACGCTTTTGGATTGTTTTGTCATGCCATCTTTTAACTTTTTCTTTGAATAATTTTGCATTTTCATAAGCTTGGGTTCTCCATTCGTCTAAAGAACTAATATCAAATAACCTCTTTTTACCGGCAAGTTAGAAATCATAATTGAGTTCTTTGATTGCCCAGTATGCTTTATGTTCTAACTCAAGAGGCAAATGACAAGCTTTTCCATAAACCATTTTATAAGGAGACATACCCATAGGATTTTTATATGCTGTTCTATAAGCCCAAAGTGCATCATCTAATTTCTTAGACCAATTCTTCCTGGACCTATTGACAGTCTTTTGCAAAATTAATTTTATTTCTCTATTGCTAAGTTTAGCTTGACCACTAGACTCAGGATGATAAGGTGATGCAATTCTATGGTTAACATTATACTTGGCAAGCATTTTATGGAAAGCACCATGAATAAAGTGTGAACCACCATCAGTCATTAAATATCTACGGACACCAAACCTTGGGAAAATAACTTCCTTAAGCACTTTAATAGAGGTGTTGTGATCAGCACTACTAGTTGGAATAGCTTCTACCCATTTAGTAACATAATCAACAGCAACCAAAATATGTGTATACCCATTAGAGGAAGGAAAAGGTCCCATGTAATCAAATCCCCAAGCATCAAATGGTTCAACAACAAGTGAATAGTTCATAGGCATTTATTGACACTTATCGATATTACCTATTCTTCGACATTCATCACAAGATAAGATGAACTTACGGGCATCCTTGAAGAGAGTAGGCCAATAAAATCCAGATTGCAATACCTTGTGAGCAGTTCTATCTCCAGCATGATGCCCTCCATAAGCTTTGGAGTGACATTTCCGTAGGATTTGTCCCTGTTCATGCTCAGGTACACAACGTCTAATAATACCGGATGACCCACAAGTGTAGGGGATCTATCATAGCCTTTTCGATAAGTAAGAGTGTCGAACCCAACAAGGATTAGAAGGAAATGATAAGCAGTTTTCAGTAAGGTATTCTCTGCAAGCACTAAAATTATCGGTAACAGATAGTTTTGTGATAAGGTAATTTGTAACGAGTATCAAGTAATAAAAGTAAATGAGGTGCAGAAAGATGGCCCAATCCTTTTTGTAGCAAAGGACAATCCTGGACAAACTCTTATATGAAGGAAAGCGCCCCCGAGGACACATGGGAATTATTGTCAAGCTAGTTTTCATCACGTTCATATGATTCACGTTCGGTACTTTGATAATTTGATATGTGGGTGGACTGGTGCTTGGGTACTGTCCTTACTTGGACAAGCACCCCACTTATGATTAACCCCTATTACAAGCATCCTCAACTACAACAGAAGTATTAAGGTAAACCTAACCATAGCATGAAACATATGGATCCAAATCAGCCCCTTATGAAGCAACGCATAAACTAG
Source organism: Triticum aestivum (assembly GCF_018294505.1). Taxonomy (NCBI): domain Eukaryota; kingdom Viridiplantae; phylum Streptophyta; class Magnoliopsida; order Poales; family Poaceae; genus Triticum; species Triticum aestivum. The sequence goes on from NC_057812.1 coordinate 481,633,718, forward strand.
GGTTTAAGCTTCTGTCACTCTAGCAACCCATCATCTACTTATTACTTCCCAATGCCTCCCTCTAGGCCCAAACAATGGTGAAGTGTCATGTAGTCGACGTTCACATGACACCACTAGAGGGATGACAACATACATCTCATCAAAATATCGAACGAATACCAAATTCACATGACTACTAATAGCAAGTCTTCTCCCGTGTCCTCAGGAACAAATGTAACTACTCACAAATCATATTCATGTTCATAATCAGAGGGGTATTAATATGCATAATGGATCTGAACATATGATCTTCCACCAAGTAAACCAACTAGCATCAACTACAAGGAGTAATCAACACTACCAGCAACCCACAGGTACCAATCTGAGGTTTGGATACAAAAATTGGATACAAGAGATGAACTAGGGTTTGAGATGAGATGGTGCTGGTGAAGATGTTGATGAAGATTGACCCCCTTCCGATGAGAGGATCATTGGTGATGACGATGGTGATGATTTCCCCCTCCCGGAGGGAAGTTTCCCCGGTAGAACAGCTCCGCCGGAGCCCTAGATTGGTTCCGCCTCGTGGCGGCGGAGTTTCGTCCCGAAAGCTTGCTTACAATTTTTTCTCGGACGAAATACCTCATATAGCAGAATTTGGGCATCAGAGGGCCACCAGGGGGCCCACGAGGCAGGGGGCGCGCCCAGGGGGTAGGGTGCGCCCCCACCCTCGTGGCTGGTGGGTGGCCCCTTCTGGTACTTCTTGCGCCCAATATTTTATATATATTCTGAAAAGTGCTCCCATGGAGTTTCATGACTTTTGGAGTTGTGCAGAATAGGTCTCCAATATTTGCTCCTTTTCCAGCCCAGAATTCCAGCTGCCGGCATTCCCCCTCTTTATGTAAACCTAGTAAAATAAGAAAGAATAGGCATAAGTATTTGTCAGGACCCTGATCCTAAGTCACACCGATCTAGCATGTAACTGCTACCTCTTGAGCACCGCGTTGATTCTCCCCGAAGAGGAAGGGATGATGCAGCAAAGTAGTGTAAGTATTTCCCTCAGTTTTTGAGAACCAAGGTATCAATCCAGTAGGAGGCTATGCGCGAGTCCCTCGTACCTGCACAAAACAAATAAATCCTCGCAACCAACGCGAATAGGGTTTGTCAATCCCTACACAGCCACTTACGAGAGTGAGATCTGATAGATATGATAAGATAATATTTTTGGTATTTTTGTGATAAAGATGCAAGGTAAAATAAAGGCAAAGTAAAGAGCAAAGGAAATAACTAAGTAGTAGGAGATTAATATGATAAAGATAGACCTAGGGGCTGTAGGTTTCACTAGTGACTTCTCTAGAGAGCATAGGTATTCTACGGTGGGTGAACAAATTACTGTTGAGCAATTGACAAAATTGAGCATAGTTATGAGAATATCTAGGTATGATCATGTATATAGGCATCACGTCTGAGACAAGTAGACCGACTCCTGCTTGCATCTACTACTATTACTCCACTCATCGACCGCTATCCAGCATGCATCTAGAGTATTAAGTTAAAAACAGAGTAATGCCTTAAGCAAGATGACATGATGTAGAGGGATAAACTCATGCAATATGATGAAAACCCCATCTTGTTATCCTCGATGGCAACAATACAATACGTGCCTTGCTGCCCCTACTGTCACTGGGAAAGGACACCGCAAGTTTGAACCCAAAGCTAAGCACTTCTCCCATGGCAAGAAAGATCAATCTAGTAGGCCAAACCAAACTGATAATTCGAAGAGACTTGCAAAGATAACCAATCATACATAGAAGAATTCAGAGAAGATTCAAATATTGTTCATAGATAGACTTGATCATAAACCCACAATTCATAGGTCTCAACAAAGACACCACAAAAAGAAGATTACATCGAATAGTTCTCCACAAGAGAGGGGGGAACATTGTATTGAGATCCAAAAAGAGAGAAGAAGCCATCTAGCTAATAACTATGGACCCGTAGGTCTTAGGTAACTACTCACACTTCATCGGAGGGGCTATGGTGTTGATGTAGAAGCCCTCCGTGATCGATGCCCCCTCCGGTGGAGCTCCGGAACAGGCCCCAAGATGGGATCTCATGGATACAGAAAGTTGCGGCGGTGGAATTAGGTTTTTGGCTCCGTATCTGATCGTTTGGGGGTACATAGGTATATATAGGAGGAAGGAGTACGTCAGTGGAGCAACAGGGGGCCCACAAGGGTGGAGGGCGCGCCTCGGGGGGGGGGGGTAGGCGCGCCCCCTACCTCATGGCCTCCTCTTTTGTGTCTTGACGTAGGGTCCAAGTCTCCTGGGTTTTGTTTGTTGAGAAAATCACGTTCCCGAAGGTTTCATTCCGTTTGGACTCCGTTTGCTATTCCTTTTCATCGAAACCTTAAAATAGGCAAAAAACAACAATTCTGGGCTGGGCCTCCGGTTAATAAGTTAGTCCCACAAATAATATAAAAGTGGATAATAAAGCCCAATAATGTCCAAAACAGTAGATAATATAGCATGGAGCAATCAAAAATTATAGATACGTTGGAGACGTATCAAGCATCCCCAAGCTTAATTCCTGCTCGTCCTCGAGTAGGTAAATGATAAAAACAGAATTTTTGATGCGGAGTGCTACTCGGCATAATTTTAATGTAATTCTTCTTAATTGTGGTATGAATATTCAGATCCAAAAGATTCAAGACAAAAGTTTAATATTGACATAAAAATAATAATACTTCAAGCATACTAACAAAGCAATTATGTCTTCTCAAAATAACATGGCCAAAGAAAGTTATCCCTACAAAATCATATAGTCTGGCTATGCTCCATATTCACCACACAAAACATTTAAATCATGCACAACCCCGATGACAAGCCAAGCAATTGTTTCATACTTTTGGTGTTCTCTAACTTTTTCAATCTTCACGCAATATATGAGCGTGAGCCATGGATATAGCACTATAGGTGGAATAGAATGGTGGTTGTGGAGAAGACAAAAAGGGAGAAGATAGTCTCACATCAACTAGGCGTATCAACGGGCTATGGAGATGCCCATCAATAGATATCAATGTGAGTGAGTAGGGATTGCCATGCAACGGATGCACTAGAGCTATAGGTATATGAAAGCTCAAAAAGAAACTAAGTGGGTGTGCATCCAACTTGCTTGCTCATGAAGACCTAGGGCAATTTGAGGAAGCCCATCATTGGAATATACAAGCCAAGTTCTATAATGAAAAATTCCCACTAGTATATGAAAGTGAGGAAATAAGAGACTCTCTACTATGAATATCATGGTGCTACTTTGAAGCACAAGTGTGGCAAAAGGATAGTAGCATTGTCCCTTCTCTCTTTTTCTCTCAATTTTTTTATTTGGGCCTTTTCTCTTTTTTATGGCCTCTTTTTTTAGTCCGGAGTCTCATCCCTACTTGTGGGGGAATCATAGTCTCCATCATCCTTTCCTCACTGGGACAATGCTCTAATAATGATGATCATCACACTTTTATTTTTCTTACAACTCGATAATTAGAACAAAATATGACTCTATATGAATGCCTCCGACAGTGTACCGGGATATGCAATGACTCATGAGTGACATGTATGAAAGAATTATGAATGGTGGCTTTGCCACAAATACGATGTTGACTACATGATCATGCTAAGCAATATGACAATGATGGAGTGTGTCATAATAAACGGAACGGTGGAAAGTTGCATGGCAATATATCTCAGAATGGCTATGGAAATGCCATAATAGGTAGGTATGGTGGCTGTTTTGAGGAAGGTATATGGTGGGTTTATGATACCGGCGAAAGGTGCGCGGTATTAGAGAGGCTAGCAAAGGTGGAAGGGTGAGAAAAGGTGCATATAATCCATGGACTCAACATTAGTCATAAAGAACTCATATACTTATTGCGAAAATCTACAAGTTATCAGAGCAAAGTATTACGTGCATGCTCCTAGGGGGATAGATTGGTAGGAAAAGACCATCGCTCGTCCCCGACCACCACTCATAAGGAAGACAATCAAAAAATAAATCATGCTCCGACTTCATCACATAACGGTTCACCATACGTGCATGCTACGGGAATCACAAACTTTAACACAAGTATTCTTCAAATTCACAACTACTCTACTAGCACAACTTTAATATCACCATCTTCATATCTCAAAACAATTATCAAGCATCGAACTTCTCATAGTATTCAACACACTCATAAGAAAGTTTTATTATTAATCTTGTATACCAAGCAGATAAGGATTTTAATAAAAATACCATGCTATTTAAGACTCTCAAAATAATCTAAGTGAAGCATGAGAGATCAATAGTTTCTATAAAACAAATCCACCACCGTGCTCTAAAAGATATAGGTGAAGTACTAGAGCAAAACTACATAACTCAAAAGATATAAGCGAAGCACATAGAGTATTCTAACAAATTCCAAATCATGTATGGCTCTCTCAAAAGGTGTGTACAGCAAGGATGATTGTGGTAAAATAAGAAGTAAAGACTCAAATCATACAAGACACTCCAAGCAAAACACATATCATGTGGCGAATAAAAATATAGCTCCAAGTAAAGTTACTGATAGAAGTAGATGAAAGAGGGGATGCCTTCCGGGGCATCCCCAAGCTTTGGCTTTTAGGTGTCCTTATATTATCTTGGGGGTGCCATGGGAATCCCCAAGCTTAGGCTCTTTCCACTCCTTGTTCCATAATTCATCAAATCTTTACCCAAAACTTGAAAACTTCACAACACAAAACTTAAAGTAGAAAATCTCGTGAGCTCCGTTAGCGAAAGAAAACAAAAGACCACTTCAAGGTACTGTAATGAACTCATTCTTTATTTATATTGGTGTTATACCTAATGTATTCCAACTTCTCTATGGTTTACAAACTATTTTACTAGCCATAGATCCATCAAAATAAGCAAACAACACATGAAAAACAGAATCTGTCAAAAACAGAACAGTCTGTAGTAACTGTAGCTAACGCAAGATCTGGAACTCCAAAAATTCTAAAATAAATTGCTGGACGTGAGGAATTTATCTATTAATCATCTTCAAGAAGAATTAACTAAATAGCACTTTCCAATAAAAATGGCAGCAGTTCTCGTGAGCGCTAAATTTTCTATTTTTTACAGCAAGTGTAACAAGACTTTCCCCAAGTCTTCCCAACGGTTCTACTTGGCACAAACACTAATTAAACACAAAAAACACAACCAAAATATAGGCTAGATAAGTTATTTATTACTAAACAGGAGCAAAAAGCAAGGAATAAAAATAAAATTGGGTTGCCTCCCAACAAGCGCTATCGGTTAACACCCCTAGCTAGGCATAACAAGCAAGGATAGATCTAGGTATTGCCATAATAGTAAGATAGATTATTAAAACTCATTTCATATTCTCTAAGTTCGGCAGAAAGTTTTCTTTGAGGCAAGCAAAAGTAGTCGAAAGGGCTAAATTTAATGGGACAAAAGTCCCCAAGATCAACCTTGGGCGGTATAGGTTCCTCCTTTGGTCCTTCATATTGCACAACCAATTCATCATTATAAGCATTCTTTTGACAGAACTTTGTGAGCCTATATTCAAGAGAATATCCTAGTTCATTATTTTGAATAGCCAAATCATCATTAAGTTCAGAAATTCTGTCAACTAAAACATTGGTAGGAACCCTTTTTCTATGATTTTCATTGAAAGCAACATAGTCTAGAGATTGAAAATGCAATATTTCTTCTTGATCAAAGAGGATAGACTCTATAGGAGGACGGCAAGCATCCACCCTATAATGTGCAAAGATTTCTTTGGCCTCTTTTATTATGAATCTAAACTCATGAGCCAAAAAGATAGTAGTGACACGCTTAACAGAAGAATGCTCAATATTAGAAAATTCCAGGAAAATCCTTTGTATGCAAGGATGCATGTGCATGAATTGTCTTTCAAGTTCAACTACAAGCATGACAATAGCGTCCGCAAGACTACTAGTTCTATGAAGGATAGAACTATCAATAGAAGGTAAAGCACCGGCACAAGTAAAGAAATCTTGAATAACTCCTTTTGCAATAATATTACCACTACCAACACGGAATTTTTTTGTATGTAAGATGGGTGGTTCTTTAGCAGGAGCATCAGAATTTTTCATGATATTATTATTGTCCATATTGAAAATAATTTCCCCAATTTCAGACATAGAGGCAGAAGGTAAAGGACTAGCCATAACGATAAGCAAATGAACTAACACACAAGCAAACAAAAAGCAAGCGGGCAAAAAGAGGCAAATAGAGAAAGAGATGGAGGATAGAGAGAGAGAGAGAGAGAGAGAGAGAGAGAGAGAGAGAGAGAGAGAGAGAGAGGGAGAATAAAACGGCAAGGGTGAAGTGGGGGAGAGGAAAACTAGAGGCAAATGGCAAATAATGTAATGTGGGAGATAAGGGTATGTGATGGGTACTTGGTATGTTGACTTTTGCGTAGACCTCCCCAGCAACGGCGCCAGAAATCCTTGTTGCTACCTCTTGAGCACTGCGTTGGTTTTCCCCGAAGAGGAAGGGATGATGCAGCAAAGTAGCATAAGTATTTCCCTCAGTTTTTGAGAACCAAGGTATCAATCCAGTAGGAGGCTACGCGCGAGTACCTCGTACCTGCACAAAACAAATAAATCCTCGCAACCAACGTGAATAGGGGTTGTCAATCCCTACACAGCCACTTACGAGAGTGAGATCTGATAGATATGATAAGATAATATTTTTGGTATTTTTGTGATAAAGATGCAAGGTAAAATAAAGGCAAAGTAAAGACCAAAGGAAATAACTAAGTAGTAGGAGATTAATATGATAAAGATAGACACGGGGGCCATAGGTTTCACTTGTGGCTTCTCTCGAGAGCATAGGTATTCTATGGTGGGTGAACAAATTACTGTTGAGCAATTGACAGAATTGAACATAGTTATGAGAATATCTAGGTATGATCATGTATATAGGCATCACGTCCGAGACAAGTAGACCGACTCCTGCCTACATCTACTACTATTACTCCACTCATCGACCGCTATCCAGCATGCATCTAGAGTATTAAGTTAAAAACAGAGTAACGCCTTAAGCAAGATGACATGATGTAGAGGGATAAACTCATGCAATATGATGAAAACCCCATCTTGTTATCCTCGATGGCAACAATACAATACAAGCCTTGCTGCCCCTACTGTCACTGGGAAAGGACACCACAAGATTGAACCCAAAGCTAAACACTTCTCCCATTGCAAGAAAGATCAATCTAGTAGGCCAAACCAAACTGGTAATTCGAAGAGACTTGCAAAGATAACCAGTCATACATAAAAGAATTCAGAGAAGATTCAAATATTGTTCATAGATAGACTTGATCATAAACCCACAATTCATCGGTCTCAACAAACACACCGCAAAAAGAAGATTACATTGAATAGTTCTCCACAAGAGAGGGGGAGAACATTGTATTGAGATCCAAAAAGAGAGAAGAAGCCATCTAGCTAATAACTATGGACCCGTAGGTCTGAGGTCAACTACTTACACTTCATCGGAGGGGCTATGGTGTTGATGTAGAAGCCCTCCGTGATCGATGCCCCCTCCTGCGGAGCTTCGGAACAGGCCCCAAGATGGGATCTCGTGGATACAGAAAGTTGCGGTGGTGGAATTAGGTTTTTGGCTCCGTATCTGATCGTTTGGGGGTACGTAGGTATATATAGGAGGAAGGAGTATGTCAGTGGAGCAACAGGGGCCCCACGAGGGTGGAGGGCGTGCCTGGGGGGGGGGGTAGCCGTGCCCCCTACCTCGTGGCCTCCTCTTTTGTGTCTTGACGCAGGGTCCAAGTCTCCTGGGTGTTGTTCGTTAGAAAATCACGTTCCCGAAGGTTTCATTCCTTTTGGACTCCGTTTGATATTCCTTTTCTTCGAAACCCTAAAACAGGCAAAAAACAGCAATTCTGGGCTAGGCCTCCGGTTAATAAGTTAGTCCCAAAAATAATATAAAAGTGGATAATAAAGCCCAATAATGTCCAAAACAGTAGATAATATAGCATGGAGCAATCAAAAATTATAGATACGATGGAGACGTATCAGTAACACATCATATCACTTTGCGGCCTCACGCACGGTATTCCCACAGATGCTACCTTGCCTGGCCCGGGACCGTTTGCGCCTTTTGGCTCACGTATATGATAGTGTTGCTAGCATCCATATGATAGCGAACCCAGGCCGACATGACTAGATGTAAACCCAAAGTGTCACTAACTTACAGGGACATGCATACATGACCCAGCAACGAATGTGTCGGTCATCAACGGGTGAATTTGGGCTGTAGCAGCTGGGCTAACAGGACTCCGGGAATCCGGGCTGTAGCAGGCTAGCAGGACTCCAGAAGTCACCGCGTGACATTTCCCCATAGGGACAGACACAGGAACGAAGTGGGACACACACCGGCCAGTCTAGGTGTTCCGGAGCATTAGTAACTGGGCTAGCAGGACTCCAGTAAACCGGGTTGTAGAAGACTACCATGGCTCAGTGGAAGCACCAGACTACATTTCCCCATAAGATAGGCTACCAAGGATAGACAACTAGGTTGTCGGATCCCACACATGCCAAGCATTTCAATCATACACACAATACACTCGATATGTGTAAATACAACATGGCATCACAACAAAACTCTATGACTCAAAGTATTTATACAATAGGCTTCGAGGAACCAAGTATTACAAGCATGGGTCTTGTGACCCAACATACAAAGCATACAAGCAACAAGCACAAGCGGAAGCTTAACTTGTCTGAGTACAGACAACTACAAATGAATAGGCTGAGAAGCCTAACTATCTACAAGATCCTGTCGAGGGCACAAGATCGTAGCTGAGGTAACAAGCTAAACGTCGAAGTCAAAGCGGAGCTACTAGCGAGACTGAAGTCTCTCTGCAAAAACATAAATTAAGCAAACGTGAGTACAAATGTACCCAGCAAGACTTACATCAGATCTAGCTACATATGCATCAGTATCAACAAAGGGGGTGGTGGAGTTTAACTGCAGCAAGCCAACTTTGACTCGGTGGGTATCCTGAACTACGACTGCAAGTAACTCTTTTGAGGTGGCGCACACGAGTCCACATATTCACCAATCAATACACCACTATGGATCCGCTTCGTCTCCCTACGAGAACGCCATCCATAGCACTCACGCTTATCTTGCGCATTTTAGAGTATCCACTTTCACTTGTCTATGAACTATACAGGCAACCCAGAAGTCCTTTACCGCGGACATGGCTATTCAAATAGATCATTTATAACCCTGCAGGGGTGTACTTCTTCACACACGCTCTCGCCACTTACCACCATGTACACGTCGTGTATCTCGGCAACCTTCAAGCGGAAGCCTGGCGAGGGAGTCGGCCATGACCTTATTAACCACACAAGTCTCTAGTCCAGGTTTATCGCCTATTCGGGTTCCATCCGCAAGGAGATCTGTCCAGGGTTTCTCTCATGACCGCAAACGATGAGAGCGGGGTTCCCGAGGCACCAAACGGACGTCCCGGTACACCGTGCCTTGTGTCTCTACCGCATCATAGCCCACCCCTAGGGTCAGCGCTACGCACGTCCCCCAACACATATCCTACAAACACCAGAAAATAGTTGCAACTCCTGGACAAAGATCGAGGCGATTAATAAGCCGAGAGGGGTCGAGTTACCGGAACCCAATTTTCGGCGTTCTGGGAATGGGGGTCCCCAGACTTGCCTGCCTGCGGCCTGCGGCGTGGCTCAAAAGGGGGCCCAGCACGACCCATCTTCACCAACACAAACCCAAGACCCTCGCGAGGGGCCAAGCCTCGCGGGGCGAACGACGCGGAGCTTCCTCAGGCACGGCCTTGTCAGGCTGGCTCACGAGGAGGCGGAGAGATCAAGGCAGGGTACCTCACGAGGTGCCCGTGACGCAAGCCATGACGACCAAGGGCGCCAGGCGGGTGCCAGCCCGCGCAGCGTCCTCCTTTCCTCTTTGGTGCAAAGGGGGCAAGCGCAGCCGCGGAGTACCAAGGCATCAGGCAAAGGTTGCCATTTCGGTGCAACGAGACCGAGACCAGGAGGACTACGAGACGGAGGTCATCGTGGAGCCCAAGACGGCGTCATCACTAGAGCTTTGCGCAGACGAAGACTACTTTTGTCAGGATAGCTGATACTTACTGTCCCCCTTCAAATTAGCCTGCCATTGTTGGCTCCCTTCCCGCTCTATATTTGGGAAGAGGACCAGGGCCTCTATAAATAGGACCAGCCACCCACATAGCAAGGGGTTCGAAGGTCGGAAGTGAGAGGGAGAGATAGAGAGGGAAAGGTGACTGAGCTCCTCCCAGCAGTTCATTCTCCCAGCCAAGAACAGACCCTCGCGAGGCTGTTCTTCCTTGTATGGTTCATCATCATCAGCCCAAGAGGCAATCCACCACACCACACACTGGAGTAGGGTATTACACCACAACGGTGGCACGAACCAGTATAAACCCTATGTCTCTTGTGTTGTTCTTTCCATAGTTTAGATCCTAGCATGGCGGGCGGGGGGGGGGGGGGGGTGCAGGCAGGTAGGAGGCGAAATCTCCGCGCGCACCCCAGTGTTCGAACCTTAAGCGTATGCCGGAACCCAAAATCCGACATTTGGCGCGCCAGGTAGGGGGTGCGCCGGAATTCGTCTCCCACCACCCCGTTCTCCTCCGACCATCGCGCCCATGACTGACGCTCGTTGGGCCCGCGCGGAGCGCCGGGCCGCCCTCGCTTCCCGCGTCGCCCAGGCGGCCCCTGTCAGCGGGCGTCCTCGCCGTTCCCCGTCACCTGCCGTCAACGCCGCCACCAGCCCGGCGGGGGACGAGCAGCAAGCATCGTCCCATCATTTGTCCGTGCGGCAAGACGGCCGCACCGCAACTCCCTCGCTCACCCCAGCTGGTTCTTCGTCCCGCGCGCCCCGCGCGCCCATGGAGCCCCGCAACCTCTCCCCCGCCTATCGCGCTGCACCAACACCCCTGGTCGTCACGGCCCTCTTGGGCGGCTTACAGGCGCCGCCTACAAGTCACCACGTCAAGCCGTTCATCCGCCGGGTTAGCGCCGCTTTCACGCGGCAGGGGGCTCCCCTGGATCGGGCGGCGCCCGAGACCGGCCTGACCTTCAGTTTGGAGGACCACCCCTCCAACTCGGCCTGCTCGGGCGCGCTCCCCATGCTGTGCACCCCCACCATCTGCCAGGTGGCCGTCACCAGAACCCTCATTGATGGTGGCGCGGGCCTCAGCATGCTCTCGGTCAAGGCCTTCAATCTCCTCTGCATACCCCAGGAACGGCTGCGACCCAGCTGGCCCTTCTCAGGCGTTGGGGGCGGATCGTCCAGCTCCTTGGGACAGATCCGGCTCCCAGTAACCTTCGGCACCTACGACAACTTCCGCACGGAGCTGGTCGACTTTGACATCGCCCCCATCGGCCTCCCCTACAATGCCATCCTCGGCTACCCAGCGCTGGCCCAGTTCATGGCCGCGACGCACCCAGCGTACAACCTCATGAAGATGCCCGGGAGCAGCGGTGTCCTCACCGTGCACGGGGACACCGGGGACGCTCTGCGGGTGCTCAAGCTCGTCTTCAAGACGGCGGCGTCGGCATAGCCCGTCGACTTGGAGGCCCCCGAGCCCAAGGGAGCTGCGCCCGCCAAGAAGAAACAGTTGTTCACCCAAGACAAGGTAGAAACCAAGCAGATACCCGTCGATGAGGACGGGTCCACAACGCCACTTTCACCATAGGCGCCCACCTCAAACCCGAGCAGGAGGAGGCCCTGGTGGGGTTCCTGCGCGCAAACAAGAAGGTATTCGCTTGGGAGCCAGACCAGTTGGCAGGGATCCCCAGGAGTGTAATCAAGCATCACCTCAACGTGTGCCCCAACGTGCGCCCAGTGAAGCAGAAGGCCAGGCGGCAGTCCACAGAAAAGCAGGCCTTCATCGTCCAAGAGACCCGCAAATTAGAGGCCGCTGGGGTCATTCGCGAGGTCCGATACCCAGACTGGTTGGCCAACCCTGTCATTGTGCCAAAGAAGGGAGGGAAGGAACGCATGTGTGTCGACTTCACCAACCTCAAAAAAGCGTGCCCGCAAGATCCGTTCCCGCTCCCCCGCATCGACCAGGTCGTCGATTCCACTGCGGAGTGTGACCTGTTATGCTTCCTGGATGCCTTCTCTAGGTATCACCAGATCAAGATGGCGGTAGAAGACATCGAGAAGACAGCCTTCCTAACCCCGTGTGGGGTGTACTGCTACACATGCATGCCATTCGGGCTGCGTAACGCAGGGGCGACCTTTCAGTGGCTGATGCACATCACCTTGGGCCCGCAGCTCGGGAAGAATGTTGAAGCTTACGTCGATGACATCGTGGTAAAATCTCGGGAGGCCAGAACCTTGATACAAGACCTGGAGGAAACCTTCGTGAGCCTCAATGCAGTGAACCTACGGCTCAACCCAGAGAAGTTGTGTTTGGAGTCCCCTTGGGCAAGCTCTTGGGTTTCCTCGTGTCCCACCGAGGCATCGAGGCTAACCCGGAGAAGGTCAAGGCAGTGGAAGACATGAGCCCGCCAAAGACCCTCAGAGAAATGCAGAAGCTCACGGGGCGCGTGACCGCGCTAGGGCGCTTCATCTCCAAGTTGGGGGAGCGAGCGCTACCCTTCTTCCAGCTAATGAAGAAAAAGGGGCCCTTCGAGTGGACTGAAGAGGCCGACAAGGCATTCCAGGATCTCAAGAGATACCTGACCAGTCCACCGGTCATGGTGGCTCCGCGCCCTCAAGAGCCCCTAGTGCTTTACCTCGCCTCCACTCCCTACTCCGCCAATGCAGCCTTGGTGGCAGTCAGAGAGGAGCGTCGAATCAAAACCGCGGCAGTGGCCCGGGACAAGGCGGAACAGGAACGGGGAAGGCCCACAGAAACCGCCACAGCGGCTGAGGAGGATCAGCCGCCGCAGAGGGGCGCACCGGAGGCGGAAGAGGCCCCACTCCCAGATGGCCAGTCTCAGGAGGCCTCATTGCCTCAAGAGGCGCCAAGGTCTCTGAAGGGAGCCACCAGCACTGACGCACTCCACCTCGTTGAGCACCCAGTGTACTTCGTCAGCACGGTGTTGCGGGATGCAAGGGCACGGTACCCCATGCCTCAAAAACTCCTCCTCGCGCTACTGGTGGCCTTGCGCAAGCTGCGGCACTATTTTCAGGGTCACCCCATCAAGGTCGTCTCGTCATACCCCCTGGAGAGAGTGCTCAGGAGCCCCAATTCAGCTGGGAGGGTCGCTGAGTGGAACATAGAGCTGCAAGCGTTTCAGCTCGAATTCAGCACGACCAGGGTCATTAAGGGAGCAGCGTTGGCGGATTTTGTGGCAGAATGGACAGAGGCGCCAGGCCTCAAGGCCGACGAGGATCGATCCCTGTCCCCGGGAAGCGAGGTGCCAGAAGGCTGGGTCATGTACTTTGATGGGGCGTTCTCTAGGCACGGCGCTGGGGCTGGGGCGGTGCTTATATCGCCCACTCAGGACAAACTCTATTACGCCGTGTAACTCTGTTTCCAGCAAGGTGAAAAGGTCTCCAACAACATAGCGGAGTATGAAGGTTTAATAGCGGCCTTGAAGGCCGCAGCTGCCCTGGGGGTGAAACGCCTCACCATCAAGGGCGATTAGCAGCTCCTTGTCAATTTCTCCAACAAGGTGTACGAGCCGAAGGATGAGCACATGGAAGCCTACCTTGCGGAGGTCCGCAGGATGGAGAAGCAGTTCTGGGGGTTGGAGTTGCAGCATGTGCCCCGTGGCACCAATCAGGAAGCCGATGACATCGCCAAACGCGCATCCAGGCGGTTACCTCAGGAGCCTGGCATTTTCGAGGAGCGGCTCTTCAAGCCTTTAGCCCTGCCGTCATTATCAAACATGGCTCAGCCCCGGGAGGAGCTCCCCCAGCCACCTGCCTCAGGAGCTCCGGCCTGTGGCCCGGCCTCGGGAGCACGCCTGCTCCTGACAATGGAACCTCAGGAGGGATGTTGGATCGCGGAACTCCGGAGCTACTTAACGCAAGGGACCCTGCCGGAGAAGGAGGAGGAAGCAGAGCGGGTGGCACGCCAGGCCACGACATACTGCATCAAAGATGGAGAGCTCTACAGGAAGCGACCAAACGATGTATCCCTGCGCTGCATCTCCAGGGAGCAAGGGAAGGAACTACTAGAAGATATACACGGCGAAGACTGCGGACATCATTCATCATCACGGACCCTCATCGGCAAGGCGTTCCGCAGTGGGTTTTATTGGCCCACCGCGCTCAATGACGCCGTCGAACTAGTGAAAGCTTGTGAGGCCTGCCAGTTCCACGCTAAGCAGATCCATCAGCCAACAGGGGGCTTGCAGACTATCCCCCTTTCGTGGCCATTCGCAGTCTGGGGGCTAGACATCTTGGGCCCGTTTCCTCGGGCGCCAGGGGCTACCGCTACCTTTACGTTACCGTGGACAAGTTCACCAAGTGGGCTGAAGTAGAGGCTGTCCGCACCATTCCCGCGGGTTCCGCGGTCAAGTTCATCAAGGGCATCGTGAGCCGGTTCGGGGTGCCGAATCGCATCATCACGGACAACGGTTCGTAGTTCACTAGTAACCTCTTCAAAACATACTGTGCTAACCTTGGAACGCAGATATGCTATGCTTCAGTGGCGCACCCCCGAAGCAACGGCCAGGCCGAGCGAGCCAACGCGGAGGTCGTGAGGGGCCTCAAGACCAGGACATTCAAGAAGAAGCTGGAGGCCTACGGCAGAGGTTGGTACGACGAGCTTCAGTCTGTGTTGTGGTCCATCCGCACAACCGCGACCAAGCCGACTGGGGAGACCTCGTTCTTCCTGGTCTACGGAGCCGAAGCAGTCCTCCCTCACAAGGTCAAACGTCGCTCCGCGCGGGTCCTGGCGTTCGACGAGGCACAACAGGACGTCATGCGGGGGATGGACCTCGTGCTGGGGGAGGAACGTCACCGAGAAGCCGTGCTACGAGCGGCGAGGTACCAACAAGCACTGCGGCGATATCACTGCCGCAACATCCGCCCCAGAACTCTCGAGGTAGGAGACCTCGTGCTCAGGCGGGTCCTCTCCAGGGAGGGGCTGCACAAGCTCTCTCCCATGTGGGAGGGCCCGTTCAAAGTTGTTCATGTTTCCAGGCCCGGCTCCGTGCGCTTGGAGACTCAGGAGGGGGTGCCACTCCAGAACGCATGGAACATCCAGCACCTCCAGAGGTTCTACCCCTAAAAAGGCCCAGAGCCTTTGAAGAAGGCGAATGCCTGTGAAGCTATCGCGTTTTGGAAAAGGCCCGGAGCCTGTGAAGAAGGCGAGTGCCTGTGAAGCTATCGTGTTTTGGAAAAGGCCCGGAGCCTGTGAAGAAGGCGAATGCCTGTGAAGCTATTGCGTTTTGGAAAAGGCCCGGAGCCTATGAAGAAGGCGAATGCCTGTGAAGCTATCGTGTTTTGGAAAAGGCCCGGAGCCTATGAAGAAGGCGAATGCCTGTGAAGCTATCGCGTTTTGAAAAAGGCCCGGCGCCTGTGAAGAAGGTGAATGCCTGTGAAGCTATCGCGTTTTGGAAAAGGCCCGGAGCCTGTGAAGAAGGCCAACGCCTGTGAAGCTCGCCGCCCGTGACACTCTCACGTAATAATGAGTTGGGGCTGTACACGCCCCGGAGTCTCAGGAGCGTCGGCCTCAGGCCTCGGGGCTCCCTCCCACGCCCAATGGCAGCCCTTAGCTCCGTGCTGGTGAGAAGACGTCGAAGACTAGATTAGGTGCCGGACGCGGCTTTTCATTTGCTTTCCGCAGTTGGCTTGTTTCTTCTCATTCGAAGTTTTATTGAAGTTGTTGACGTCTTTGGCTTGCGGTTCTTCGACCTTTCATTCTCCTGCCTCGATTTCTCTTGTGCAAAGCCTCGCGAGGGGGGCAGCCGAGCGCCCTCGCGAGTGTCCCTATCCTAGTCATTCAAAGGGTTCGCGACCTGGGCCCCTTGCAGGAGCACCCCTCCAGTCCGTGCCCCTCGGGCACCGCGACACAAACACAGGGCCTGGGTCGGTCGCCCCCATGGCTGGGGCCGGGAACCATCCACGCGTGGGCACGTAGCCGGAAGGTACGATAAAGAAAGCAAAACGATGATTAACAACAATAACCCATACACGCCCCCGCGGGGCTCCCCACTACTGTCCTTTTTACGCAAGAAAAAGGAAAAGAAAGAACAAATCTGGTGCAGCTCGCCTCGCACCGGCCCGCAGGGAAGCCTGAGCTGCCTCCGGAGCTCAGGCGGACTCCCTCTCACG
Organism: Triticum aestivum; assembly: GCF_018294505.1. Classification (NCBI taxonomy): domain Eukaryota; kingdom Viridiplantae; phylum Streptophyta; class Magnoliopsida; order Poales; family Poaceae; genus Triticum; species Triticum aestivum. The sequence continues at coordinate 481,650,023 of NC_057812.1, forward strand.
CTTCACCAGGGCGCGACGGTGGGCGGACATGCTACCACCTCCCAAGCGGATACGACGGCGTGGAGGCTGACCACGGCCACCGCTAGAAGAGTCGCCACCTAAAGAAGAACCGGAGAAGCTTGAGGAACCCTGAGCGCCGCCAGCCACACGAGCGCTGCCCTCTCCATCATCGCCGGAGCCAGGTTCCCAACCGCGGTCGTCACCCTTGGGGCAGCACCCTGCGCGGCGACCATCTTCCCCAAACACCCTCACGTAGAGGGTGGCATCATCGTTGAACTTGAAGTGTAGGGTGCACCGACGGCCCAGGCCACGCGCGCGGGCAAACGACTGCCAACCGCGGGCCAGGGCCAGGCTCCCGGCTGCGGAGACCTCCAGTGAAACCCATGAGGCCCGGCTGTAGCAGCCGTCGGCCTGAAGCGAGAGGCCGCCCGGGGCGCCGGCCGGGAGCTCGCCAAGGAGGAAGCGAGGAAGTGGAAGCCGGGTGCTAGTCGGCTCCGCCGACCACACGACGAACTCCGGCAGCACCTCAGTAGCGCGGAAGCGCGGCATGGGGGGACGCGCAGCCGGAGTGCACCCCCCGGTGGCATCTCCGCGGCCGCGGGGAGCTGCCGTGGTGGCCACAGGATGTTTGCGGGGGCGCCCTCGTCCGCGCTTTGGCGGAGGAGAGGCACGCCCAACCTGGCAAGCCTTCCCCTTCTCCGCGGCCGAGAACCTCCTCGACGGGGCCATGAAGAAGAAGAAGCGAGGGGAGATAAACTGGAAGGGCGCGCGTCGATCAGTACTTATAGCTGGCGAGGGCCAACCGACGACCCCCACGATCGCAGGTAATCATGACCCGCTTTGCATGCAGGGACTTGTCCAATCCGTGCAGTTGCCGAGGCGCCATGGGGAAGTGGAGGCGCCCACGTCCAATCAACCGCCATGCGGCGCCCAAGGACACAGGCTGTTAGGGCCCGCGGTGCTTCGCTCTTGCCCTTCCGCCTCCCTGCACGGCCAAGCCCGGGCGCGCCTTGGGCCCGGGGGCTACTGTCGGTGTTTTGGGAATGGGGGTCCCCAGACTTGCCTGCCTGCGGCCTGCGGCGTGGCTCAAAAGGGGGCCTAGCACAGCCCATCTTCACCAACACAAACCCAAGACCCTCGCGAGGGGCCAAGCCTCGCGGGGCGAACGACGCGGAGCTTCCTCAGGCACGGCCTCGTCAGGCTGGCTCATGAGGAGGCGGAGAGATCAAGGCGGGGTACCTCACGAGGAGCCCGTGACACAAGCCATGACGACCAAGGGCACCAGGCGGGTGCCAGCCCGCGCAGCGTCCTCCTTTCCTCTTTGGTGCAAAGGGGGCAAGCGCAGCCGCGGAGTACTGAGGCATCAGGCAAAGGTTGCCATTTCGATGCAACGAGACTGAGACCAGGAGGAGTACGAGACGGAGGTCATCGTGGAGCCCAAGACGGCGTCATCACCAGAGCTTTGCGCAGACAAAGACTACTTTTGTAAGGATAGCTGATACTTGCTATCCCCCTTCAAATTAGCCCGCCATTGTTGGCTCCCTTCCAGCTCGATATTTGGGAAGAGGACCAGGGCCTCAATAAATAGGACCAGCCACCCACATAGCAAGGGGTTCGGAGGTCGGAAGTGAGAGGGAGAGAGAGGGAGAGATAGAGAGGGAAAGGTGACTGAGCTCCTCCCAGCAGTTCATCCCCCCAGCCAAGAACAGACCCTCGCGAGGCTGTTCTTCCTTGTAAGGTTCATCATCATCAGCCCAAGAGGCAATCCACCACACCACACACTGGAGTAGGGTATTACACCACAATGGTGGCCCGAACCAGTATAAACCCTATGTCTCTTGTGTTGTTCTTTCCATAGTTTAGATCCTAGCATGGCCGGGGGGGGGGTGCAGGCAGGTAGGAGGCGAAATCTCCGCGCGCACCCTAGTGTTCGAACCTCAAGGGTGTGTCGGAACCCAAAATCCGACACCAATGTGTGGTAGTAACTGTTCATGGATCACAAACACAGAACTCAGTTCCTGAGGACGGTTTCAATGAGACAAGCCACCATGTACTCCTACATGGCCTCTCACCGCTACTTTTACCAAATCGTGTTCACACACTTAGCTCTCAATAGTAGGACATGTTCACCACATTCCAATTCACCCCCGATGAATCAGACCTGACTCAACTCTAAGCAGTAGCAGGCATGACAACAAGCATGAATGAGTAGGCACATCAGGGCTCCAACAACTCCTACTCATTCTAGTGGGTTTCATCTATTTACTGTGGCAATGACAGGTCATGCAGAGGAAAGGGGTTCAACTACCACAACATGTAATAGTTGAATTGTTGTTGTCCTAATGCAGTAAAAGAGAGCAGAAGTGAGGGAGTGGGATTGTATCAGAATGAACAAGGGGGTTTGCTTGCCTGGCACTTTTGAAGATAGTATAGTTCTTCATCAGTGTCATCGAACACATCGCCGGAACAACATGTACTGAAGGGGGACAATTAGCGGCAAACAAGGAAGAACACAATCAATGCAATGCTCAATATGATGCATGATCAGGACATGGCAATATGATGTTCATTGAGCTAATGTAGCTAGCAACAAGTTAAATGAAGTTGGTTTGAACCAAAGGTTCAAATTCGAACTCCGTATGTGATTATTTAAATGCCAATTATGCAAATTTTCATATAGAGGAACCTTAGGATGTTCAAACATGCATGAAAAAGGTACAGATGGATAGATCAGATTTTTCTGATAATTTTTCATATATAATTTATTTCATTCTGAGTTATAGATTAATTTCTATGAATTTTTGAAGTTTATACTATTTTCTATAATTTTCTGAATTATTTTAAATCCAAGAAATGATTAACTGCATCAGCATTGCGTCATGCTGGTATCATTAGATCAATAGGGCTGCCCCGGGTCAAACCTGACCAGTGGGGTCCACTAGTCAGTGACACAGTGCTGGTTAGTGTCGCTGACAGGTGGGGCCGGGTCAACAGACATGTCAGCAAGTCAATACTGACGTGTGGGGCCGGTCAGCGTGTGATGTGGCCAGGTCAAACTGACCTGTGGGGCTTGTTGGGGTTAGTTTAATCTAAACGCAAACAAAACCCGAGTTAGTTAGGGCATGTGGCCCAGCCGTCATTGTCATAGGGTTAGACTAATAACATAATTAATACTAATCTAATCAGCCATGTCAGCGTCACCGGAACCTCACCGGTGGTGACCAAAACAATGACAGCGCGGCTCGGAGATGTGCTACGGGTGGCGGTTTGACTCGCTGAGGGTACCAGGGCATAGCCCTTCCGCCCGTGCATCTAGCAGAGGCAGCGGCAGGTCGCGGGGTGGCCGGAGCTCGCCGGAGTGGAGCCTGCGGCGGCTGCCGGAGCTCGGGGTTGGTGCGGGTTAGCGCTGGGAAGCACGGGAGGGGGAGCTACTGGTGGCTACGGACTCCTGGAGCTGCGCTGAGCACGGCAGTGTGCTCGGCTTCGAGCCACTATGGCTCTGGCCACGACGGCGATGAGGCACCGCACCGACGAGCTTCGGCCATGGTGGAAGAAGGAGCTAGGGGACGGGAACAGAGGGGGCGAGCAAAGGAGAAGCAGCAAGAGCTCACAACGGATCCATAGGGATGGTTAGCGGGCTCGAGGATGCTCGGGAGGTGGCGAATCGATGACGACGATCTTCGGTGGCCGACGAGGGAAACGGCGGTGGCGGCGGTGTTGCGGCGCGTCCGGGGCCTCGTGGCTCATCGAGGAGGTCGAGGACGTTGAGATGGAGCTCGCAGGCACGACGAGGGGTCTAGGGGGAGGCGGTGGCTGCGACAGCAGCAAGCGGCAGCGACGGCAGCGTTCGGTGACGCCACAAGAAGATGCAGAGGAGGGAGAGGAGATCCAGCGAGAGAGGGGAGAGGTGCAGAGGGTCCGGGGGGTGTCGTGGCATCTCCAGGCGCACCAGGGCAATGGCAGGAAGCAGGAGGTGGCGCGTGCGTGTGCGCGCACGGCGGCCACACGCCCTGCCTACTGGCTCGGGGAGGAAGACAACAGGAGGCGCCAGGTGGGCTGGGCCAGCGAGCTGGGTCGGCTACAGGTAGGTGGGCCAGGTAGTTCTTCTCTCTCTCTCTCTCTCTCCCTCTCTCTCTCTCTCTCTTTTATTTCTGTTTTCTAATTCTTCTGTAACTTTAGGGCTTTAATTAAAGTACTAAAAGTAACTCAAAAATCATGAAACTGCTCAAAGCCACTGTTTGGAATATATCCAATAGTAAACATTTCAATTTATGATTATTTGGACATTTAAAATATTTTATAGCATTTAAATGCCCAAATGCAAATACTATATGATTTAATTCAGTGACCCTCTATTTTCCTAGAAAAGTGTGCACCATTTTTGTCATAGGTTCTAGACCAAGGCAAAGATGATGAACATTTTAGAAGGGCATTTTGGGTTCAGTGAAAATGATTTTATTTGGACCCTAGTTGAATTTCATTTGCTGCTAGGGTTTATCAGCCCCCATTTCAAAGTTTCATAAAATTTAGACATGATGCATGGAGGCTAATGCAAAGGTAGGAAAGGCCTTAACTGGGGGCTGTGACAACTCACCCCCACTAAACAAGAATCTCGTCCCGAGATTCAAGCGTAGGGTAAGATGAAGGGGAAACACAAACTAACACAATCTTCATGATCCACGTTGCACTTTGTAAGAATGTTGATTCGTCACCATCTTTGTCTCGACGTCTTGCTCTGAGAACTCCAACCAACATGACATCGAGAGGAAAAGGAAAAACTCTAGAAGGATCGATCTTCTCGAAGATCAAACAACCGATGATCAACTCACGGAATGAGACATTGAAACCTCTCTCGAACTGAGACATGAAACATACATCCAGAGGGATGGAGTGTAACAGATGACGAAGGTTCACTAGGTTGACAACAATTTCATGCTAAGAAGGTGGTGAACGGTTGTCAATGTTGTCGGTGTCAAAATCGGCGGATCTCGGGTAGGGGGTCCCAAACTATGCGTCTAAGGTTGATGGTAACAGGAGACAGGGGACATGTTGTTTACCCAGGTTCGGGCCCTCTCTATGGAGGTAATACCCTACTTCCTGCTTGATTGATATTGATGAATATGAGTATTACAAGAGTTTATGTACCACAAGATCGTAATGGCTAAACCCTAGAAGTCTAGCCTGTATGACTAAGGTATTGAGTATATCCTTTCCAGACTACACCCTCCGATTTATATAGACACCGGGGAGATCTAGGGTTACATAGAGTCGGTTACATAAGATAGAACACTTATAATTGTCCACAAAGCTTGCCTTCCATGCCAAGGAGAGTCCCATCCGGACACGGGTACGGTCTTCGGTCTTCATATCCTCACAACCCATCAGTTCGGACCATAGATAACAGGCCGGACGCCCGAGGACCCCTTAGTCAGGACTCCCTCAAATGTAGCGAGGAGTTGAGTTGCCATGATACCATAATGAGACATCTTAGAGGAAGGTTACTCATAGAAATATTCCCTTAAGTGGCAAAAAGAATTAATTTTGATTCAGAGATCATTGAAACTCTTTATACCAGCCCAAGGCAAATCACAACAATCGTTTAGCGGAGCACGAAGGGATGGCATACCCGGACTAGAATGGATGATGTGGACCACCTTGTTGAAGACAACGCAAGGGATGATTTTTGTTTATCATCGGAAATGGATGGAACCCATGGTAGGCCACTTTGAAGATGATCCTGATCAGTAATTACTGAGAAGGGTAGTCCATAGTAGGATGACACGATGGCGGTGCAAGCTGGGAACAAAATGCAAATGCTGGGAATTCTAGTAACTGGGGAGAAACCCAATAGTAGAGAGAGATTCCACTATTGGAAAGGTTATAGCATAACCGAGGAAACTAAGAGCGTATCCCAATTAATGCCGACGATAAATCCTAGTGATTGCGCGTGCTCTCAAGAACTTGAGCATTTCCATATTCATCAAGTTTTACCAATAGCCGTGTCAAGGATCCTTACCATGATGAATAATGGTGGAGGATGCAGATGCAAAGAAAGATAACACTTTCTCAGATTTCACCTTAGCGAGGCCAAGGGATCAGAATCTGGATGATCGACCGAGAGACATTTAGCACTCCGCTTCTAATGTTCTCCTTGATGTGCTAGCGTAACCCATTTATTGATATGGTTTGGTATCTATAACATCAAGTAAAAGGTCGGACTTCGGAAACACAAAAATCCATAAGGAACAACTACTGGAATAAATTCTACGAGACCCTTATGGGGAGGTGGCCAACTTCTTCAAGCAAGATACTACAATAATAGGTCTTCCGGTTGGGTGTGTTGGCCACGACATCCACTCTACCAGTTATAGAGAGACCAATAATATAGCTCTTGGGAAACGTTCCAACCATCACATCTGCCCGAGATTCAAATCTGGTTGGTAACAGGATAGTTCATACAACATGTCTGGAAAGAAAGGTTGCAACACAAACTGACGAGATGGCATTGTGAGATTCTCGGGAAATGGACTATGGTAGTAAGATCCAAAACATGAGCTGATTCTGCTACATACATGTGAACATGATGTCCAAGACAAACATGATCTTGTATAAGTCTTACAACAAAACACTACTGAGTGCAGGTGGGGAACCATCATTGAGGATATCGGAATTTTGTGCATGAACTAGTATTCGCACAACAACTCCTTTTCCTCGAACAAATCAATCAGTGGCTTCGGGTGCTAGGGATTCATATAGAATGAAGGTTGCAAGTCTCCAAACCACATAATACTTTGCACATATGCATGACTGACTTGGGATGGTTCCAGAGGAAGCAAAACTAACTTCCTTGAATTCACGGCGGAAACTTGCATCGAATGCACATGAACTAAAGAAAGTCACTTCTTTCATCCAGACATATGCTTCATGAGCGGGACACGAAGGCATTGTTGCCAAAGTTTCCAACACTAGCTTAATGTTCATCATGAAATATGGAGAAGATAAGGATGTTGTCGATGGGATCAACAACAATTCATCCAGGTTTCCATATAAATGGAACTTCACAATCATGTGGACAAGGTGTTAGCATTGGTCAGACCCAAAGGATATAATGGTGTATGCCTGAGGAAACAACCACAAGTAAGACAACATTACGAATATCGTTGGTTCTATCGGATTTCGGGTTCCGGCAGACCCTTGAGGTTCGAACACTGGGGTGCGCGCGGAGATCTCTCCCCTGCCGATCTACGTCTGATCCTCTCATGCGAACTAAGATGAAAATGATGAACAACACAAGAGACACGCGGTTTATACTGGTTCGGGCCACCATTGTGGTGTAATACCCTACTCCAGTGTCTGGTGTGGTGGATTGCCTCTGGGGCTGATGATGATCAGTACAAGGGAAGAACAGCCTCGCGAGAGGTGCTCTTGAGCTGGTGCAATGAACTTCTAGGGTGAGTTCCGTCGCCTCTTTCTCTCTCTCTGCTAGGGTTCTCCCAGGTCTCCCCCCTACTCTGTGGTGGCTAGCTCTATTTATAGAGGCCCTGGGCCTCTCCCCAAATAATGAGCGGGAAGGGCGCCAACACTTGGCCATTTCGAAGGGGAACATATAGTACAAGTTATCCTGACCAAAGGTGGTCTTCGGCTGCCAAAAGCACTCGTGATGACGCCGTCTTGGGCTCCACGGTGACCTCCGTCCTGCCGCTCTGATGGTCTTGGTCTTGTTGCACCGGAATGGCAACCTTTACCCGATGCCTTGGCCTATGCTTGCCCCCTTTGCACCAAAGGGGAAACAAGGACACTGCACAGGCCGGCGCCCACCTGGTCTCGATCTTCATGGCTTGCGTCACGGGTTCCTCGCGAGGTACCCCTGCCTTGATCTCTCCGCCTCCTCGCGAGCCTTCTTGATGAGGCTGCCTCTGAGGAAGCTTCCTGTCGTCCACACCGCGAGGCTTGGCCCCTCGCGAGGGTCTTGAGCTTGAGCTGATGAAGATGGGCCGCGCTGGGCCCCCGCTTGAGCCACACCGCAGGCCGCAGGCAGGCAAGTCTGGGGACCCCCGTTCCCCGAACACCGACAGTAGCCCCCGGGCCCAAGGCGCGCCCGGGCTTGGCCTAGCAGGAAAGCGAAAGGGCAAGCGTGAAGCGCCGCGGGCCCTAACAGCCTGCGGTCTTGGGCGCCGCGTGGCGATTGATTGGACGTGGGCGATTATGCTTCCCCACAATGCCTCGGTGACCGCACGACTTGATAAGTCCCTGCATGCAGAGAAACCAGTCATGATTACCTGTGATCGTGGTGCTCGGTGGTTGGCCTTCTCCGGCTATAAGTACGGGGCTAGGCGACCCCCTTCGGCCCGTCCCTTCTTGCTGCTCCTTTCCTTCTTCTCGATTACTCGCCGCTCCCATGGCTCCAAAGAGATTCTTGGCCGCAGAGAAAGGAAAGGCCCCTCAACATAACTCAGGGATATCCATGATATCCCTTAGAGATGAACTAAGTTAAGCCAAGCTTTTACCTTCCAATGCTCCAAGTTGTTGTCTAGCTCAACCAACTAGCTCAGGGATATCCAACATAGATTCTTGGAGAAGGGTTGATTTATAAGAAAACCAACTTGTTCACGAGCTCAACATAACAGTCAGGGGACAACCTGGTGATACTTCCAAGAAGGTAATCGGAAAATCACGAACCACTGATATGTTATTAAGCTCGAGAACAATCTTGCTCCTCAGGCAAGACAATAGGATCAAAAGAGCGAGGAATTAACATAATCCAAACTCATTGATTGGAGAGTGCACTAGGAATTATGGACTAGGTAGCACGATCAATCTTAGGATGATGATTCAATAACCAACACACTAAGAATGAAATTATCATCCATTAACCACCAAGCAAGGGGGTTGCTAGGAGTATTGATTTCACACATCACAGTTCACTTGTCGGTATTCCGGTTGCAACAACACGGAACGAGGAACGAATGATGATGGCGAGAAGTATCACTGCATCAAGAATTCATAAGAGTTGGTGCAATTCTCATGACATTTCTGACATCAAGAGGGCAATACTTCAGGGTAGAACAGAATCAAAAGCTGGATTGGCATTTTGATCTGCGATACGCAACTATTTTGACCCAACCTTGGATATGGATGAGGTACTGGAGTTTGTTTCTCCTAGTCATTCTAAAATAGAATGGCTTGATGGACCACAAGAGTAATAGGTATCGATGAATGAATGCACACATACTCTTGACTATCAATTGATAGATGGAGGTCAGAATACAACTAAAGAGAACAACTCAAAGGAACTTATGATCTTCTGAGTTGTGGGTGCATAGATTAGCATGTCGAACAAGTTCAACATATTTCTTCTGGATAACCCATGCAGAAAGGTAGAACTGGCAGATTCACAATGCAAAATGGAGAACTTATCAAGAGCACTCTTATTGTGATGTTTTGGTTCAACAAAGAACTTCTGCCATAAGTAGTTCATGGTATTGGAAGAAGGATTTACCACGGACCTTGAGGACTATCGCAAAGGTTACTAATATCCTAAAGGAACTAGCAAAAACTATCAACATGAAGTAAGTAGGGTGAATTTTGGGCTCAAAAACCCAGGAGTAGAATACCTACTACTAAGTAGCATCACGGGATGCTTTCAAGAATAATGGCCAGAATCATCACCCTGGGAACACAGAACATGGCTAGATTACTAGGCGATCCTCTAAGACACCTAGGGTTATAATAATAGCTCCAACATATATGTCGAGGCAACAAAGTACCTCAACTCACCGATTAGTGTGGTTAATCTGGCACAAAGGAACATCGAGAACAGAAAGAAGGGATTTGCAAATGCATCAGACTAGTTAGAAACCTGGGATGACTCGGATAGCATCGGCTGTAAATGCTCATAAAAAGATTTGAGACATTCACAAGGATTTGCATAGTCACTTAACAACATCATATCAAGGTTCTGGTTGAAAAGACAACATACTAAAAGTAGTAGAAACTAAACTAAGGCCTGGAAACAACAATACTAAGATTCTACGGATTAGTAACATGTGATCCTGATAGAAAGATGAGAAGCCTAGTTCTTAATCCCCGTAGAAAAGAAGAGGATGACTCAGATCAGAAGGGCATAAGGTAAAGGAGTAAAAAGAGTCTTACATTCCCTTCCACAATCAATTCCCTTACATAACTAAAGCATTTCTAGACACAACTTCAACCAGTGGCTTGGTAATCCTACAAGCAGCCAGGCTCTGATACCAAAGCTGTCAGGACCCCGATCCTAAGTCACACTGATCTAGCATGTAACACATCATATCACTTTGCGGCCTCACACATGGTATTCCCACGGGTGCCACCTTACCTGGCCCGGGACCGTTTGCGCCTTTTGGCTCACGTATATGATAGTGTCGCTAGCATCCATATGATAGAGAACCCTGATATGTGTCCAACGTATCTATAATTTTTGATTGTTCCATGCTATATTATATTCTGTTTTGGACATTATTGAGCTTATTATACACTTTTATATTATTTTTGGGACTAACCTATTCACCGGAGGCCCAACCCAGAATTGTTGTTTTTTTTGCCTATTTTAGGGTTTCACAGAAAAAGAGTATCAAACGGAATCCAAACGGAATGAAACCTTCGAGAACATGATTTTCAGAATGAACATGATCCAGAGGACTTGGACCCTACATTAAGACATCAACTAGGAGCCCACGAGGTAGGGGGGCACTTACCCCCTGGGCGCACCCTCCACCCTCGTGGGCCCCCTATTGCTCCACCGACGTACTCCTTCCTCCTATATATACCTACGTACCCCCAAACTACCATATATGGAGCCAAAGCCCTAATTCCAATGCCGTAACTTTCTGTATCCACGAGATCCCATCTTGGGGCCTGTTTCGGAGCTCCGCCGGAGGGGGCATCGATCACGTAGGGCTTCTACATCAACACCATAGCCCTTCCGATGAAGTGTGAGTAGTTTACCTAAGATCTACGGGTCCATAGTTATTAGCTAGATGGCTTCTTCTCTCTTTTTGGATCTCAATACAAAGTTCTCCCCCTCTCTTGTGGAGATCTATTCGATGTAATCTTCTTTTGCGGTGTGTTTGTTGAGACCGATGAATTGTGGGTTTATGATCAAGTTTATCTATGAACAATATTTGAATCTCCTCTGAATTCTTTTATGTATGATTGGTTATCTTTGCAAGTCTCTTCGAATTATCAGTTTGGTTTGGCCTACTAGATTGATCTTTCTTGCAATGGGAGAAGTGCTTAGCTTCGGGTTCAATCTTGCGGTGTCCTTTCCCAGTGACAGTAGGCGCAGCAAGGCACGTATTGTATTGTTGCCATCGAGGATAACAAGATGGGGTTTATTTCATATTGCATGAGTTTATCCCTCTGCATCATGTCATCTTGCTTAAAGCGTTACTCTGTTCTCTTGAACTTAATACTCTAGATGCATGCCGGATAGCGGTCAATGTGTGGAGTAATAGTAGTAGATGCAGGCAGGAGTCGGTCTACTTGTCTCGGACGTGATGCCTTTATACATGATCATACCTAGATATTCTCATAACTATGCTCAATTCTGTCAATTGCTCAACAGTAATTTGTTTACCCGCCGTGAATCCTTATGCTCTCGAGAGAAGCCACTAGTGAAACCTATGGCCCCCAAGTCTATCTTCCATCATATTAATCTTCCAATACTTAGTTATTTCCTTTGCCTTTTATTTTACTTTGCATATTTATCATAAAAAGACCAAAAATATTATCTTATCATATCTATCAGATCTCACTCTCGTAAGTGACCGTGTAGGGATTGACAACCCCTTATCGTGTTGGTTGTGAGGATTTATTTGTTTGTGTAGGTACGAGGGACTCGTGCGTGGCCTCCTACTGGATTGAGACCTTGGTTCTCAAAAACTGAGGGAAATACTTATGCTACTCTGCTGCATCACCATTTCCTCTTCAAGGGAAAACCAACGCAAGTGCTCAAGAGGTAGCAAGAAGGATTTCTGGCGCCGTTGCCGGGGAGGTCTACGCAAAAGTCAACATACCAAGTACCCATCACAACCCTTATCTCCTGCATTACATTATTTGCCATTTGCCTCTTGTTTTCCTCTCCCCCACTTCACCCTTGCCGTTTTATTCGCCCTCTCTCTCTCTATCCTCCCCTCCTTCTCCATTTGCCTCTTTTCGCTCGTTCCTTGTTTGCTTGTGTGTTGGATTGCTTGCTTGTCATGATGGCTCAAGATAACACTAAATTGTGTGACTTTACCAATACCAACAACAATGATTTTATTAGCACTCCAATTTCTCCTCTTACCGATGCTGAATCTTGTGAAATTAATGCTGCCTTGCTGAATCTTGTCACGAAAGATTCGTTTTCCGGCCATCATAGTGAAGATGCCGCTACCCATCTAAATAGCTTCATTGATTTGTGTGATATGCAAAAGAAGAAAGATGTGGATAATGATATTGTTAAATTGAAGCTATTTCCTTTTTCGCTTAGAGATCGTGCTAAAGCATGGTTTTCGTCTTTGCCTAAAAATAGTATTGATTCGTGGAATAAGTGCAAAGATGCTTTTATCTCTAAGTATTTTCCTCCCGCTAAGATCATCTCTCTTAGGAACGATATTATGAATTTTAAGCAACTTGATCATGAAGATGTTGCACAAGCTTGGGAGAGGATGAAATTAATGATACGTAATTGCCCTATGCGTGGTTTGAATTTGTGGATGATTATACAAATTTTTTATGCCGGGTTGAATTTTTCTTCTAGAAATCTTTTAGATTCGGCCGCGGGAGGCACTTTTATGGAAATCACTTTAGGATAAGCTACTAAACTCCTAGATAATATTATGGTTAATTATTCTCAATGGCACACTGAAAGATCTACTAATAAGAAAGTGCATGCGATAGAAGAAATTAATGTTTTAAGTGGAAAGATTGATGAACTTATGAAATTATTTTCTAATAAAAGTGTTTCTTCTGATCCTAATGATATGCCTTTGTCTACTTTGATTGAGAATAATAACAAATCTATGGATGTGAATTTTGTTGCTAGGAACAATTTTGGTAACAACGCATATAGAGGAAACTTTAACCCTAGGCCGTATCCTAGTAATTACTCTAATAATTATGGTAATTCCTACAACAATTCTTATGGAAATTATAATAAGAGGCCCTCTGATTTTGAATCTAATATTAAAGAATTTATTACTTCGCAAAAGAATTTCAATGCTTTGATTGAAGAAAAAATGCTTAAGATTGATGAGTTGGCTAGGAACGTTGATAGAATTTCTCTTGATGTTGATTCTTTGAAACTTAGATCTATTCCACCTAAGCATGATATCAATGAGTCTCAAATCCATGAGAATTTCCATTGATGAGTACAAAGAAAGAACCGCTAGGATGCGTGCTAAGAAAGATTGCTTTATAAAAGCGTGTTCTTCTAGTTTCCATGATAATAAAGATGAAGATCTAAAATTTATTGATGTGTCCCCTATTAAATCTTTGTTTTGAAATATGAATCTTGATAATAATGGGACTGAATATGATCCACCTTTACCTAGACGGCGTTCCAAAAATTCAGAGTCTTTAGATCTTGATGCTAAAATTGTTAAAAGTGGGATTGAAGAATTCAAAACTTTAAATATTGCTGAACCCACTATTTTGGATTTCAAGGAATTTAATTATGACAATTGCTCTTTGATATATTGTATTTCCTTGTTGCAATCCGTGCTAAATTCTCCTCATGCTTATAGTCAAAATAAAGCTTTTACTAAACATATAGTTGATGCTTTGATGCAATCTTATGAAGAAAAACTTGAGTTGGAAGTTTCTATACCTAGAAAACTTTATGATGAGTGGGAACCTACTATTAAAATTAAAATTAAAGATCATTAATGCTATGCTTTGTGTGATTTGGTTGCTAGTGTTTCCATGATTTTGATGATTGCTCTTTAAACTTGCACCTTGTGGATTCCACTATTAAGAAACCTATGGGAAGAATTAATGATGTTCTTATTGTTGCAAATAGGAATTATGTGCCCGCAGATTTTATTGTTCTTGACATAGATTGCAATCCTTCATGTCCTATTATTTTTGGTAGACCTTTCCTTAGAACGATTGGTGCAATTATTGATATGAAGGAGGGGAATATTAGATTCCAATTTCTATTAAGGAAAGGCATGGAACACTTCCCTAGAAATAAAATTAAATTACCTTATGAATCTATTATGAGATACACTTATGGATTGCCTACCAAAGATGGCAACACCTAGATCTATCCTTGCTTTTTATGCCTAGCTAGGGGCGTTAAACGATAGCGCTTGTTGGGAGGCAACACAATTTTATTTTTATTCCTTGCTTTTTTCTCCTGTTTAGTAATAAATAATTTATCTAGCCTCTGTTTTGGTTGTGTTTTTTGTGTTTAATTAGTGTTTGTGCCAAGTAGAACCGTTGGGAAGACTTGGGGAAAGTCTTGTTAATCTTGCTGTAAAAAAGAGAAACTTTAGCGCTCACGAGAACTGCTGCCATTTTTATTTGGAAAGTGATATTTAGTTAATTCTTTTTGAAGATGATTAATAGATAAATTCCTCACGTCCAGAAATTTATTTTAGAATTTTTGGGGTTCTAGATCTTGCGTTAGCTACAGATTATTACAGACTGTTCTGTTTTTGACAGATTCTGTTTTTCGTGTGTTGTTTGCTTATTTTGATGAATCTTTGGCTAGTAAAATAGTTTATAAACCATAGAGAAGTTGGAATACAGTAGGTTTAACACCAATATAAATAAATAATGAGTTCATTACAGTATATTGAAGTGGTGTTTTGTTTTCTTTCACTAACGGAGCTCACGAGATTTTCTACTTTAAGTTTTGTGTTGTGAAGTTTTCAAGTTTTGGGTAAAGATTTGATGGATTATGGAACACGGAGTGGCAAGAGCCTAAGCTTGGGGATGCCCATGGCACCCCCAAGATAATATAAGGACACCTAAAAGCCAAATCTTGGGGATGCCCCGGAAGGCATCCCCTCTTTTGTCTACTTCTATCCGTAACTTTACTTGGAGCTATATTTTTATTTACCACATGATATGTGTTTTGCTTGGAGCGTCTTGTATTATTTGAGTATTTATTTTTTAGTTTTCCACAATCATCCTTGCTGCACACACCTTTTTGAGAGAGACACACATGATTAAGAAATTATTAGAATACTCTATGTGCTTCACTTATATCTTTTGAGTTATATAGTTTTTGCTCTAGTGCTTCACTTATATTTTTTAGAGCACGTCGGTGGATTTGTTTTATAGAAACCATTGTTCTCTCATGCTTCACTTATATTATTTTGAGAGTCCTACTAAACAGCATGGTAATTTGCTTTAATTATTTGAGGCATCCAAGATTAAATAAATAAAAAATTTCTTATGAGTGTGTTGAATACTATGAGAAGTTTGAAACTTGATAATTGTTTTGAGATATGGAGATGGTGATATTAGAGTTGTGATAGTTGAGTAATTGTGAATTTGAGAAATGCTTGTGTTGAAGTTTGTGATTCCCGTAGCATGCACGTATGGTGAACCGTTATGTTAAGAAGTCGGAGCATGCTGTATTTATTGATTGTCCTCCTTATGAGTGGCGGTCGGGGACGAGCGATGGTCTTTTCCTACCAATCTATCCCCCTAGGAGCATGCGCGTAGTACTTTGCTTCGATAACTAATAGATTTTTGCAATAAGTATGTGAGTTATTTATGACTAATGTTGAGTCTATGGATTATACGCACTCTCACCCTTCCACCATTCCTAGCCTCTCTAATACCGCACACTTTTCGCCGGTATCATACACCCACCATATACCTTCCTCAAAACAGCCACCATACCTACCCATCACGGCATTTCCATAGCCATTCCGAGATATACTGCCATGCAACTTTCCACCATTCCGTTTATCATGACACGCTCCATCATTGTCATATTTCTTTGCATGATCATGTAGTTGACATTTTAGTTGTGGCAAAGCCACCGTTCATTATTCTTTCATATAAGTCACTCATGCATCATTTCTATCCCGGTACACCAGCGTAGGCATTCATATAGAGTCATACTTTGTTCTAGTATCGAGTTGTAATCATTGAGTTGTCAATAATAGAAGTGTGATGATCATCATTCATAGAGTATTGTCCCAATAGAAAAAAGAGAAAGGCCAAACAAAAAAAGGCCCAAAAAATAAAAAGGGGCAATACTACTATCCTTTTTTCCACACTTGTGCTTCAAAGTAGCACCATGATCTTCATGATAGAGAGTCTCCTTTATTATCACTTTCATATACTAGTGGGAATTTTTCATTATAGAACTTGGCTTGTATATTCCAATGATGGGCTTCCTCAAAATGCCCTAGGTCTTTGTGAGCAAGCAAGTTGGATGAACACCCACTTAGTTTCTTTTTGGTGAGCTTTCATATATTTATAGCTCTAGTGCATCCGTTTCATGGCAATCCCTACTCACTCACATTGATATCTATTGATGGGCATATCCATAGCCCGTTGATATGCCTAGTTGATGTGAGACTATCTTTTCCCTTTTTGTCTCATGCACAACCACCATTCTATTCCACCTATAGTGCTATGTCCATGGCTCACGCTCATGTATTGCGTGAAAATTGAAAAGGTTTGAGAACATCAAAAGTATGAAACAATTGCTTGTCTTGTCATCGGGGTTGTGCATGATTTTTATACTTTGTGTGGTGAAGATGGAGCATAGCCAGACTATATGATTTTGTAGGGATAACTTTCTTTGGCCATGTTATTTTGAAGAGACATAATTGCTTAATTAGTATGCTTGAAGTATTATTATTTCTATGTCAATATTAAACTTTTGTCTTCAATCTTTCAGATCTGAATATTCATACCACAATTAAGAGAATTACAATGAAATTATGCCAAGCAACAATCCACATCAAAAATTCTGTTTTTATCATTTACCTACTCGAGGACGAGCAAGAATTAAGCTCGGGATGCTTGATACATCTCCAACGTATCTATAATTTTTCTTTGTTTCATGCTATATTATATTCTGTTTTGGACATTATTGGGCTTTATTATACACTTTTATATTATTTTTGGGACTAACCTATTAACCAGAGGCCCAGCCCAGAATTGCTGTTTTTTTGCCTATTTTAGGGTTTCGCAGAAAAAGAATATCAAACAGAGTCCAAACGGAATGAAACCTTCGGGAACGTGATTTTCGGAATGAAAATGACCCAGAGGACTTGGACCCTACGTCAAGACATCAACCAGGAGGCCACGAGGTAGGGGGCACGCCTACCCCCTGGGCGCGCCCTCCACCCTCATGGGCCCCCTGTTGCTCCACCGACGTACTCCTTCCTCCTATATATACCTACGTACCCCCAACCTACCAGATACGGAGCCAAAACTCTAATTCCACCACCGTAACTTTTTGTATCCACGAGATCCCATCTTGGGGCCTGTTCCGGAGCTCCGCCGGAGGGGGCATCGATCACGGAGGGCTTCTACATCAACACCATAGCCCTTCCGATGAAGTATGAGTAGTTTACCTCAGACCTACGGGTCCATAGTTATTAGTTAGATGGCTTCTTCTCTCTTTTTGGATCTCAATATAAAATTCTCCCCCCTCTCTTGTGGAGATCTATTCGATGTTATCTTCTTTTGTGGTGTGTTTGTTGAGACCAATGAGTGGGTTTATGATCAAGTTTATCTATGAACAATATTTGAATCTCCTCTGAATTCTTTTATGTATGATTGGTTATCTTTGCAAGTCTCTTTGAATTATCAGTTTGGTTTGGCCTACTAGATTGATCTTTCTTGCAATGGGAGAAGTTCTTAGCTTTGGGTTCAATCTTGCGGTGTCCTTTCCCAGTGACAGTAGGGGCAGCAAGGCACGTATTGTATTGTTGCCATCGAGGATAACAATATGAGGTTTATTTCATATTGCATGAGTTTATCCCTCTACATCATGTCATCTTGCTTAAAGCGTTACTCTGTTCTCTTGAACTTAATACTCTAGATGCATGCTGGATAGCGGTCGATGTGTGGAGTAATAGTAGTAGATGCTGGCAGGAGTCGATCTACTTGTCTCGGATGTGATGCCTATATACATGATCATACCTAGATATTCTCATAACTATGCTCAATTCTATCAATTGCTCAACAGTAATTTGTTTACCCGTCGTGAATACTTATGCTCTCGAGAGAAGCCACTAGTGAAACCTATGGCCCCCGTGTCTGTCTTCCATCATATTAATCTCCCAATACTTAGTTATTTCCTTTTCCTTTTATTTTACTTTGCATCTTTATCATAAAAATACCAAAAGTATTGTCTTATCATATCTATCAGATCTCACTCTCGTAAGTGACCGTGTAGGGATTGACAACCCCTTATCGCGTTGGTTGTGAGGATTTATTTATTTGTGTACTTACGAGTGACTCGTGCGTGGCCTCCTACTGGATTGATACCTTGGTTCTCAAAAACTGAGGGAAATACTTACGCTACTCTGCTGCATCACCCTTTCCTCTTCAAGGGAAAACCAACGCATGTGCTCAAGACGTAGCATACCCGGGCCGACATGACTAGTCGTATACCCAAAGTGGCACTAACTTACAAGGACAGGCATACATGACCCAGCAACGAACGTGTCGGTCATCAACGATTGAATCTGGGCTATAGCAGCTGGGTTAACAGGAATCCGGGAACCCGGGCTGTAGCAGGCTAGCAGGACTCCGGAAGTCACCGCGTGACATTTCCCCGAAGGGACAGACACAGGAATGAACTGGGACACATGCCGACTAGTCTAGGTGTTCCGGAGCAGTAGTAACTGGGCTAGCAGGACTCCGGTAAACCAGGCTGTAGCAGACTACCATGGCTCAGTGGAAGCACCAGACTACATTTCCCCATAAGAGAGGCTACCAAGGATAGACAACTAGGTTGTCGGATCCCACACATACCAAGCAGTTCAATCATACACATAATACGCTCGATATGTGTAAATACAACATGACATCACAACAAAACTCTATGACTCAAAGTATTTATACAATAGGCTCTGAGGAACCAAGTATTACAAACATGGGTCTTGTGACCCAACATACAGAGCATACAAGCAACAAGCACAAGCAGAAGCTTAACTTGTCTGAGTACAGACAACTACAAATGAAAAGGCTGAGAAGCCTAACTATCTACAAGACCCTGCCGAGGGCACAAGATCGTAATTGAGGTAACAAGCTAAACGTCGAAGTCCACGCGGAACTACTAGCGAGACTAAAGTATCTCTGCAAAAACATAAATTAAGCAAACGTGAGTACAAATGTACCCAACAAGACTTACATCAGATCTAGCTACATATGCATCAGTATCAACAAAGGTGGTGGTGGAGTCTAACTGCAGCAAGTAAGCTTTGACTCGGTGGCTATCCTGAACTACGACTGCAAGTAACTCTTTTAAGGTGGCGCACACGAGTCCACATATTCACCAATCAATACACCACTATGGATCCGCTTCCGTCTCCCTATGAGAACGACATCCATAGCACTCACGCTTATCTTGCGCATTTTAGAGTATCCACTTTCACTTGTCTATGAACTATACAGTCAACCTAGAAGTCCTTTACCGTGGACACGGCTATTCGAATAGATCATTTATAACCCTGCAGGGGTGTACTTCTTCACACACGCTGTCGCCACTTACCACCATGTACACGTCGTGTATCTCGGCAACCTTCAAGTGGAAGCCTGGCGAGGGAGTCGGCCACGACCTGACTAACCACACAACTCTCTAGTCCATGTTTGTTGCCTATTCGGGTTCCATCCGCAAGGAGATCTGGTCGGGGTTTCGCTCACGGCCCCAAACGATGAGAGTAGGGTTCCCGAGGCACCAAACAGGCGTCCCGGTACACCGTGCATCGTGTCTCTACTGCATCATAGCCCACCCCTAGGGTCAGCGCTACGCACGGCCCCCAACACATATCCTACAAACACCAGAAACTAGTTGCAACTCCTGGACAGAGATCGAGGCGATTAGTAAGCCGAGAGGGGATGAGTTACCGGAACCCAATGTGTGGTAGTAACTATTCATGGATCACAAACACAGAACTCAGTTCCTGAGGACGGTTTCAATGAGACATCCCACCATGTACTCCTACATGGCCTCTCACCGCTACCTTTACCAAATCGTGTTCACACACTTAGCTCTCAACAGTAGGACATGTTCACCACATTCCAATTCATCCCCGATGAATCAGACCTGACTCAACTTTAAGCAGTAGCAGGCATGACAACAAGCATGAATGAGTAGGCACATCAGGGCTCAAACAACTCCTACTCATGCTAGTGGGTTTCATCTATTTACTGTGGCAATGACAGGTCATGCAGAGGAAAGGGGTTCAACTACCACAACATGTAATAGTTGAATCATTGTTGTCCTAATTCAGTAAAAGAGAGCAGAAGCGAGAGAGTGGGATTGTATCAGAATGAACAAGTTTGCTTGCCTGGAACTTCTAAAGATAGTATAGTTCTTCATCGGTGTCATCGAACTCATCGCTGGAACAACATCTACTGAAGGGGGACAATTATTGGCAAACAAGGAAAGACATAATCAATGCAATTCTCAATATGATGCATGATCAGGACATGGCAATATGATGTTCATTGAGCTAATGTAGCTAGCAACAAGTTAAATGAAGTTGGTTTGAACCAAAGGTTCAAATTCAAACTCCATATGTGATTATTTAAATGCCAATTATGCAAATTGGCATATACAACAACCTTAGGTTGTTCAAAGATGCATGAAAAAGGTACAGATGGATAGATTGGATTTTTTGATAATTTATATATAACTTATTTCATTCTGAGTTATAGATTAATTTCTATGAATTTTTTGAAGTTTATACTATTTTCTCGAATTTTCTGAATTATTTTAAATCCAAGAAATGATTAACTGTGTCAGCATTGCGTCATGCTGGCGTCAGCAGGTCAACAGGGCTGCCCCGGGTCAAACCTGACCAGTGGGGTCCACTGGTCAGTGACACAGTGCTGGTAAGTGTCGCTGACAGTTGGGGCCGGGTCAACAGACACATCAGCAAGTCAATACTGACGTGTGGGGTCAGTCAGCGTGTGACATGGCCAGGTCAAACTGACTTGTGGGGCTTATGGGGGTTAGTTTAATCTAAATGCAAACAAAACCCAGGTTAGTTAGGTCATGGGGCCCAGCTATCATTGTCATAGGGTTAGACTAATAACATAATTAGTACTAATCTAATCCGCCACGTCAGCGTCAACGGAACCTCGCCGGCGGCGACCAAAACGACGGCGGCACGGCTCGAAGACGTGCTACGGGCGGCGGTTTGGCTCGCTGAGTGTACCAGGGCATAGCCCTTGCGTCCGTGCATCCAGCGGAGGCAACGACAGGTCGCGGGTTGGCCGGAGCTCGCCGGAGTGGAGCCCGCGGCAGCTGCCGGAGCTCGTGGTTGGTGCAGGTTAGCGCTAGGAAGCACGAGAGGGGGGAGCTACTGGTGGCTATGGACTCCTGGAGCTGCGCTGAGCACGGCAGTGTGCTCGGCTTCGAGCCACTGTGGCTTTGGCCACGGCGGCGACGAGGCTCGGTGGCGGCGAGCTTGGGTCATGGTGGAAGACGGAGCTAGGGGACGAGAATAGAGGGGGCGAGCAAAGGAGAAGCAGCAGGAGCTCACAGCGGATCCGTAGGGATGGTTAGCGGGCTCGGGGATGCTCGGGAGGCGGCGAATCGATGACAACGATCTTCGGTGTCCAACAAGGGAAACGACGGCGGTAGCAGCGTTGCGGCGCGTCCGGGGCTTCGTGGCTCGTCGAGGAGGTCGGAGACGTCGAGACGGAGCTCGTAGGCACGACGAGGGGTTGAGGGGGAGGCGGTGGCCGCGACAGCAGCAAGCGGCGGCGACGATAGCGTTTGATGGCGCCGCGAGAATATGCAGAGGAGGGAGAGAAGATCCAGCGAGAGAGGGGAGAGGTGTAGAGGGTCCGGGGGTGTCGTGGTGTCTCCAGGCGCACCAGGGCAGCGGCGGGAAGCAGGAGGTGGCGCGCGCGTGTGCATGCATGGCGGCCACACGCCCTGCCCACTGGCTCGGGGAGGAAGACGACAGGAGGCGCCAGGTGGGCTGGGCCAGCGAGCTGGCACGGCTACAGGTAGGTGGGCCAGGTATTTCCTCTCTCTCTCTCTCTCTTATTTTTGTTTTCTAATTCTTCCGCAACTTTTGGGCTTTAATTAAAATACTAAAACTAACTCAAAAATCATGAAACTGCTCAAAGCCACTGTTTGGAATATATCCAACAGTAAACATTCCAGTTTATGATTATTTGGACATTTAAAATATTTTATAGCATTTAAATGCCCAAATACAAATACTATATGATTTAATTCAGTGACCCTCTATTTTCCTAGAAAAGTGTGCACCATTTTTGTCATAGGTTCTAGACCAAGGCAAAGATGATGAACATTTTAGAAGGGCATTTTGGGTTCAGTGAAAATGATTTTATTTGGACCCTAGTTGAATTTCATTTGCTGCTAGGGTTTATCAGCCCCCATTTCAAAGTTTCATAAAATTTAGACATGGTGCATGGAGGCTAATGCAAAGGCAGGCAAGGCCTGAACTGGGGGCTGTGACAGTATTGTGACATAATGTGTAATAACAACCCATAATGCAATAAATATTGATATAAAAGCATGATGCAAAATGGAAGTATCAATACCATCTACTCCTTCTTTATAAAGATGTGGGTTATTGAGGTAGTCCTGGATTAGGGGTTCCTCGGACGGTCGGGTCATGTGACATGGGCCGTGAAGAAGGCTTTCCCCCGTGTCCGGATGGGACTCTCCGTTGCGTCGATAGCAAGCTTGGCGACCAGATGTGTAGTTTCCTTTCTCTATAAACCGACTCTTTACAACCCTAGGCCCCTCTAGTGTCTATATAAACCGGAGGGTTTAGTCCGTAGAGGCAATCACAATCATACAAGCTAGACATCTAGGGTTTAGCCATTATGATCTCGAGGTAGAACAACTCTTGTAACCCCTATACTCATCAAAGTCAATCAAGCAGGAAGTAGGGTATTCTCTCGAAATAGGCTTTCGCCCCGCTTTATAAGTAAAGCAACGGTCCACACAATCCAAGCTAGAACAATCACCAACAGGACACGGCTGAGGCCACAATACAGATAAGCCCAAGAAAGCAAAAAAGAAATATAAAGAAAAAGCCACCTAGTGGCTACCGCCAAGCAGCCCTACGAGGACGCCAGCCGATACGCCGAGGCCACAAGCGCATCCATCATCAAGCCGAGGTGATCACGATCATGCTGCCTCGAGAGGGGGTGCCAGTGCTCTAAGAAAGCAAGGAATTTGAAGAGGGAATCAGATGCCTTCTTCGGGAAAACCTTCTCAATCACCATCTTATTCCTAGTCGTCCAAAGAGTCCACGACATTGCCGCAAAAATAAGCCAAAATAGGCGGCGATGTCATGCTGGCTGTATAGCACGAAGCTGAAGGAACTCTGCGAGATTTAGGGCCTCCTAGTCAGGCCCCAACGCCTCGCGGACGAACATCCATAATACCCTCGCTGCCCTACAAGAGAAGAGAATATGGGTCCCAGTGTCCGGTACTGCACAGAGAGGCAGATACCATCTCGAGGTCCATGTCGCTTAAGAACCTCTGTCCCCAAGGGGAGACGATCTTGTAGAAGTTGCCAAACAAAAATCTTAATCTTCAGTGGGACGGGGGCTTTCCATAGAGGGGCAAGCCAGGGGCTAGTTGCTGGCGGGCAAAGGGCCTGGTATGCCGAGCCCACGGAGAACTCCGCTATCGGCGTGCGCCGCCATGAAACTGTGTCCGGATAATCCAGGAGCACGAGTGGCAGGGCAGCCCGCAATGTAGTCTAGTCATTATTCTCGGCCGGTCCGAACATGCGACGAAACTCAAGGTTCCACTATCCATCTTTGAAGGCCGTGGCCACAAGAACAGACGGATCCACACAAATCGAGAATAGGCCAGGGAAGACGATGCATAATGGCTCCCTACCTAGCCAGGGATCCAACCAGAATTGGATCCCGTGTCCGTTCCATAAAGAGAAGGAAATCCCTAAGCAGATGTCCTCCTTGATCCTTTGGATGTCTCGCCAGAATTGTGAGCCCTCCATCCGGGAGCAAGCCAAGAGCGGCTCTCCCCGAAGGTATTTTGCCTGAATGAGCTGCAACCATAATCCTTCCTCGCCGCGTAGAATCCGCCAGACCCATCTCAGCATGAGGGCCACGTTCATGCAGCGGGAGGCAATGATGCCCAGACCACCCCGGTCCTTAGGCATGCATATATCCGCCCATTTTACCATGTGGTATTTTTGGCGGCCATTGGCCGCCTGCCAAAAGAACCTAGCGAGGTCCTTATCGAAGGCACTATGGACACCTTCCGGAAGAATGTACATCCCCATCATAAACATGGGGAGGCTCGCCATGTTCGAGCTAATCAGGACCGTTTTACTCCCCTTGGAGGTAAACCGACCTCGCCAGGGCTCAGCCCGAGAGGCCACTCGCCCCACTAGCAGGTCGAATGCACTTGTCAGGATCTTCGAGTCGGCCAACGGCATCCCCAAGTAAGTAATGGGGAAGGATGTTAGCCTGCAATTTAGATTACCCGCAGTCCTTTGTTGGTCCTCGTCAGGGTAGCCTAAAATTATGACCTCGCTCTTGTCAAAGTTAATCTTGAGCCCTGACATAGCCTCAAAGCAGAGGACTAGGAACTTAATGTTAACTATGTCAAGGGCAGAGCCTTCCACCATAATCATGGTGTCATCGGCGTACTGAAGGTGAATGACCCCCCCTCCTAGAATGAGGTGGCCGACTACCCCCGAGATGTGTCCGGCATGCCTAGCCTTGTCCAGGATACCTACGAGCGCGTCCACGGCAAGGTTGAAGAGAAGGGGGATATCGGGTCCCCTTGCTTCACCCCTGCCGATGCTACAAAGAAAGGTCCCACCTCTCCGTCAATGTTTATCGCAGTCTTGCTAGACCGTACCAATTGCATAATCCAGTTGCACCATCTGTCCTCAAATCCCCTGCACTGCATGACAAGGCGCAGGAAGTCCCAGTCAAGCCGATCATATGCTTTCTGGAAGTCCAGCTTCAGAAAAACACCCTTCTGCCCACGCGACCGTACCTCATGGACAATCTCGTGGAGGGAGAGTATCCCGTCATGGATTCTTCTCCCTTTCAGGAATGCTGTCTGGAGTGGGTGATTCGTCCTCTCAGCAATAGGCATGAGTCTAGATGCGCATACTTTAGAGAAGATGCGCTCCATGACGTTGATAACTGTGATAGGCCTGAATTGGCGAATGTCCGTCGCCCCAACTACTTTGGGGATCAGGGTGATAACACCGAAGTTTATGCGCGTCATGTCGAATGTGCCGATGTAGAATTCCTGAAACATTGGCATGATCACCGGTTTTAGGACATTCTAGAACTTCTGGAAGAAGGCAACCGGCAAGCCATCCGGGCCCAGCGCCGACCCAGCCTTCATCGAGGCGATCACCCGCCCCACCTCTTTCAGTGAGAAAGGGATAGTCAGTTCCGCATTCTCCATGGCAGACACCCTGTCCGCAAGGGGCCAGAACTCCTCCGCCAAGGAGATCCCACCCCGGGGTTCGGCCGAGAAGAGCCCCTTATAGAAGGAGTAAATGTGGGTCCTAATCTCATCCAGGTGTTCGAGAATGGTGTTCTCGTCCCAAAGGAACGGGATGGAGCACTTCCTGCGACGCCCATTCACGATTGCCTGGAAGTACGCGGTGTTAGCATCGCCTTGAAGGAGCCACTTCTGCCCCCCCCCCCCGTCGCTGCCAGAATAGTCCCCCCCCCTTGAAAATCTCCATAAGGGAGGCTTCAAGGGCGAACCGCCATAGCCAACCGTCTGCTCACAGGCCGACTGAATCCGCAATCTCGTCCAAGGCCTTAATCTGGTCAAGGAGAGCCCCTTTGCGGGATCTCAGGTCAGCACCCAGGTTTGTGCCCCACCCCCGCATAAACTGGCGGATGACTTTGGAGCAGTGATGCCAAACGTCTGTGGCACAGAAGGACCATGGCGGGGTTAGAGATGCCTGCACCCAACGGTCCTGGACCAACTTGACAAACCCCGGCTGAAGGAGCCATGATGGTTCAAAATAGAAGCGTCTAGATCTCGGTGGGGACCCAGTCCTTGACACAAATAACAGGGGGACGTGGTCGGAGCCAATCCTAGTGACCGCCCGTAAGGAACACAGTGGGAACATCATCTCCCACTGCACGGACACAAGGACCCGATCCAGCACGCTCTCCATTAAGAGGGCCCGTACCTGGGTAAACATCGTATCCCCCTTCTCCTGTTACCTCCAATCCTCAGATGCATAGTTCGGGACCCCTACCCGAGATCAGCCGGTTTTGACACCGACATTGGTGCTTTCATTGAGAGTTCCTCTGTGTTGTCAATAGAAGGATCGATGGCTCGCCTTGTCATCAACAACAAAATCACCTCTGGAAGGGCCCTAGCCCTTGGGAAGATCCTCCAGCTCGGCAGCTTTACCATGGGCGCCCGCTCGGCCGTTAAGCTAAAGCCGGTCCCCCAAATTGCCAAAAATTATCTCCACATTGGCCTTGAACACTCCGATAAGATGGACCTGGCAGATATCTCGTCTTTGAACAAACTGCTAGATCGCATCGCCGCCCTGGGGGTCGCAATAGACTGTGATCAGACTGGGCTTAAACCTGATCAGAGGGAAATCAGGTCTCCGCTGATCACCCATCTGGTTGCGCTTGTGGAGGAGCAAGCCAAGGATATCTCTCCCCCTATACTGAGAACAAGTTATGTTCGGATTTCCGAGCCCTGCGAGCCGGATACCCATCTTCAGGAAGAGACTCCCTGTCCTCCAAACATAGAACCATGCATTGAGCCTAAAAAACCTCAGGCTACTCCGGATCCTGGGCTAGTGACCTCAGAAATTCTTAAAACGCCAGATCCCACAGTGGGCCAGGGTTCAGATTTAAGCCCGCCCACCCACCACAAGCAATATTCCCCAAGAAATTCCGGTCCTCCGGACATATGCGACCTAATGTATGTGCGGCAGCAACCTCAGGAAATAGTCCACCACTTTTGGGCCAGATTCCTCGTTAAAAACAAGATCAAAGATTGTTCCGACGGTGACGCAGTTTCAGTATTTTGCCGCAACTGTACGGATGAGGGGATCCTCAACGCCCTCAACCGACACCGCATACTGCACTCTGCATATTTGGCACACATAGTACAGAAATATTGCACCATGGAAAGCGCCTGGAAAGCCCAGATAGCTCGGTGGGAACCGCCGGCCCTTAAGCCACCCACGGGATGGGAAAAAAGGACGGACCCTCACGGGGCACCTGATCGTCACCCTGCGGACAAGAAAATTAAGCCCTTAACGGGACACAGAACTGTCCTTGATGAATGGCTCGATAAGCCCTATCAGATACACACGACGCTGAATTCCGAACAAACACATAGCCTTCGGGCATGTTGGATACTCCGGCAGGTGGCCAAGAGCGGTGATGCTATCCTCACCAATATGACCTCAGAAAAATACTCTCCGGAGGACAAAGATCTCAACGTCTTTACGGTCTTCGAGACCTTTTCTTCAAATAATCGGTGTAAAAGGGCACTCCGTGACCTCGCCAAAGTCAACCAAGTAGACGCAGTAAACCCTTGGAACGATATGGCGATAACTTTCACCGCCAATGACGAACCAAGGGCTTGATCAGTACGCGCATCGTCCGCTTTGGTCTTAAACCCAATCATCGACGGCTTTCGGCTCGCTAAAGTGCTCATGCACGACGACAGCGGATTGAACCTCATCTACAAGGACACGCTTGATAAAATGCAAATAGATAAGATCTGCATCGAGCAAAGCAGTACAACCTTTCGAGGCATTATCCCCAGTCGAGAAGCTCGATGCTCGGGGAAAATTAAACTTGATGTGGTATTCGGCATGCCGGAGAACTACAGGTCCGAAGAGTTAATCTTCCACGCTATTGGGGATTTGATTACTGGAGGTAAACCGGATAAAAGTGGCCGGGTTAACTCCATGAAGATAGAAGCCCATGAAGACGTGAGGATGGAGGTGCTTTACGAAGGCCCAAGGCCCAAAGGCGGGTTAAGGCCTGTAGATGTAAACCGACTATTTCATGTAACTTGTATTGTAAGTTAGAGGAATAGAGAACGAGCCGGACACATTTATGATCCGGCCTCGGGACTCTGTAAACCGGCGGGCGTCAACCTATGTATATAAAGGGATGACCCGGCGGCGGTTTAGGGACAACAGATAACAACTCGAGAGCCAGGCAAAGCGGATTTGCTCCCTGGTCATCGAAACCCTAGCAATACCAATCACAACTAGACGTAGGCTTTTTCCTTCATCGAAGGGGACGAACTAGTATAAAATACCTCGTGTCCCTTGTTTGGTTTAACCCCTTTAAGCTAACCCATAGCGATGGCTCCACGACTAAGTCCTTTCATGAGGACATCTGTCATGACAACCCCACGACAGTTGGCGCCCACCGTGGGGCTTTTGCATGATGGTTTTGAGTTCTTGAAGGGCAGCTTCGATGGACTCAAGGGATACACTATGGCCCGGATGACGAAGAGTCATCACGGCAAGCTCTACATCGACGACGCAAGATGGGGTCCCGAGGCTGGTTCAATCGAATACGGGTACCGGGTCCCCTTTGGTGGGATTCACGTCTTCATCGGCAAGATCGGCGAACCAGGCCCTGAGCCGGATACCTGCACCGACATCATCGAGATGGCTCAACGTGCAAGCCCTTCCCCGGTTCAGCCCGCAGCAAGGCATGTTTCCGTAGATGTCATCCATGGAGCGGAATATGAGGATGGACCGGCGTCTGATAGAGAAACTGTTGTCTGTTTTGATGACGAGTCCTCAACTGGAGAGACTGAATTGCTGTATCAGTTGCAGGACGGCCGGATTAGCGGAGGTTCCGATGGCAAAAGTATTCCGGACCACCTCGATCTTCGAAACCGGGTCGCTATCTTCATGGCCGGTACACAATCAGCGCACCACTCATCAACCGCCGCGGCAATGCTCTCCGGTTCAGCGACAGCAACGCCAGCGGGAGCAGGGGGCTCTGCGCCACCTTCGGCTCAAGTTCTGTTTGATTTGTTCGACGCTTTGGCAACATTGATGGCCGCGGAGGTGGACGCAGCAGCCTGGGATCAGCACAATGCAGAGATTGCAAAGGTGAAAGATCAGATAACTCGGGCTAAAGCAGACCTAGAGGCAGAGAATGCTAGGATGGCTACAGAACGGGCCGAGTTGGAAGCTCATGCCTACCGGCTTAGGCTGGATCAGAATGCCTCAGATGAAGACATGAGAAGAAGATACCGGTCGCACCTCCCGCTGGGTTATGAGCCAAGAAATCTCTTCAACACACTAGGAGCATGAACCAGTAACCAGCCAGTGTTAAACCGAACGGAGGCGCCGGGAACAGGAGCGCCGGTTCAGCCACGCATGATGGACCCGCCTCGTCAAAACAACATTGTGCCGCAGTATGTTCCGACGCCCCGGGGCATTACTCCAACCCGTTGGACAACATTGTGGCCGCCGCTTCATGATTGGCAGCCCTCCCAACCGACATTGAGTCACCAGTTGCGATTGAGGCACGACGGGCCAGAGAGCTCCTTCAAACGGCTTGAAACCAGCAGCAGGCTTATTCACATAGTCGCGAGAGGATTCATTCCACACCCCACCCGAGCCGGAGCTACAACAGGCACGTTGAGGATGAACATGCTGTATCAAGTAGTGCACGTCGCCGTAACTCGCCGCGAGGGCACAACCCGGCAGGTGGAGGTGCTAATGGGCAGGATGTGGTGGATCATGGTCGTGCACGTCGAGAGGCTGAGTTGGCAGCTTTGCATGTAGCTGGCCAACCTACTCCGGTTCGCCCTACCGCTTCAGTGGAGCCAGGTGCGGTTTTCAGTTCCTTAGGGGTGCCGTGTCTCACCCCCGCTTTACGTAATGTGCGACTTCCCAAGGATTTTAAAGGCCCTCATAAGGTGCCCAATTACACCGCCGATTTGCAACCAGAGTCATGGGTTGAAATTTATGAGATGGCAATGGAGATGTTAGATGTGGATGAAGCGGTGTGTGCTAAATATTTCACCATGATGTTGGAGGGGACAACTCATACTTGGTAAAAGAGCTTACCAGTTAACTCTGTCGGATCATGGGCCGAATTAAAACACCGGTTTATCCAGAATTTTAACGATACTTGTAAGCAACCTATGTCGATTGTGGACCTGGCCGCTTGTGTTCAAGGGGATGGGGAGTCTACAACCCATTGGGTGAAGCGGGTCTCAGCTATTCTGCATTCATCGAATCGCATCAATGCGGACACAGCGGTGTTAACGTTGGAGGGCAATTGCCGGTTTCTGCCGTTAAAACAGAAGTTAGGAAGGCTCAAACGTCACTGCAATGATATGGCAACGCTTATGGCCGCTTTGGTTAAATATGCCGATTTAGATAATACCAAAGACCCTGTGTTAGAGGAGGACAAACCGGGGAAAGGGAAGAACAACGGCAACACCAAGGGACAGCAACATAACCCAGCAGGTCATGGGAACAATGGTAAGTGTAAGGCAGACAATAGTTTGGACTTTGTGGCTAACACCAATGCTCAGGATAACGGTCAGCGTTGTAAGAGTAAACAGCCCCAGAGGGGCAGAGGTTCAGGCCCCAATCTGGAGCGCCTGCTAAATCAACCTTGTCCAAAGCATGGATCGAAGGAGAGGCCAGCTTCACATCTTTGGAAGGATTGTAATATCATGCGAGAGTTCAAGAACTCCAATATGTTTCAATACGACAATGGCCCGCCCGGTGGTTCAGGAGGTGGTTTTCATGGGCCGGGTTATGGAGGCGGTAGCTCCGGTTCAGGATTTCAAGGCAATCAAACCGGACATAGTAATCAAGGGAACCAGGCAACCAGGGAGGTTATAACCATCAGGGGAATCAGCAGCAGCAACAGTCGGGTTATCAGAGCAACCCAAAGTAGTTGAATAGTGGGCAGTATCATGTCTTGACCACCAGCTTGTGTAAGCGTGATCAGAAGCTTCATAAGAGGGCCGTGAACTCTGTTGAGCCGGCAGTGCCTCAATATTTGCACTGGTCTGAGCTACCCATTTTATGGAGTAGAGAGGATCACCCACCCCAGGTTGATAATCCGGGTCATCTAGCTTTAGTGGTGGCACCTCAAGTTGGGGGGTATAAGTTCACCAAGGTGCTCATGGATGGGGGAAGCAGTATCAATATTCTCTACTATGACACCTTTCGCTGTATGGGGTTGACAGATAAGAATCTTAAGCCGTCGAACACCATTTTTCATGGTGTGGTGCCCGGTAAATCTGCATATCCAGTGGGCAAGATAGCCCTAGAGGTGGCCTTTGGAGATGATCATGATTCAAGATCAGAAACATTGACTTTTGAGGTGGTGAAAATCAAGAGTCCGTATCACGCTCTGTTTGGGCGCCCGGCTTACGCCAAGTTCATGGAGAGGCCGTGTTATGTTTATCTGCAGCTTAAAATGCCAGGTCATAAGGGGACCATCACAGTACACGGGAGCAGGAAGATTGCTTTGGAATGTGAGGAAGGAGATGCGGCTTACGCTGAGTCGGTTTGTGCCACGGAAGAGCTGAAGTTTTATAAAGACAAGGTTGATCTGGCAGACATGACTTCTTTGAAAAAGCCAACTACGGAGCACGATCCGGCGTTGAAGTTTAAATCGGCCACAGACACCAAGATGGTTGATTTTGTTCCTGGCGATTCATCCAAGAAGTTCAGCATCAGCGCTAACCTGGATCCCAAATAGGAAAGCGCGCTCATCGAGTTCATCCGTGAGAACCGGGACATCTTTGCATGGAAACCTTCTGACAGACCAGGTGTAGCAAGGGAACTCGCTGAGCACACACTTAACATAGTTCCTAAGTTTAAACCGGTCAGATAGTTTCTCTGCCGCTTCAACGAAGAAAGGCGCAAGGCTATCAGTGAGGAGGTAGCTCGGCTGTTGGCCGCAGGGTCTATCGTGGAGGTCTTTCACCCGGAGTGGTTGGCTAATCCATTGCTGGTTCTTAAGAAAAACGGCACTTGGTGTATGTGTGTGGACGACACAGATTTGAACAAAGCCTTCTGAGCAGATCCCTTTGGCCTCCCTCGTATTGATCAGATTATTGATGCTACGGCGGGTTGTGACCATTTGTGCTTTCTAGATGCTTATTCTGGTTATCATCAGATCAAAATGGCAGTTAAAGACCAGGCGAAGAAAACTTTTATAACTCCCTTTGGAGCCTTCTGCTATGTCTCCATGCCCTTTGGGCTCAAGAGTGCCCAGGCGACTTATCAACGTTGTGTTCAGAATTGTCTTCATAAACATATTGGGCGCAATGTTCACGCATATGTGGATGATATTGTGGTAAAGTCCAGGAAGGAGGAACCATTGATAGATGACTTAAGAGAAACCTTTGATAACCTCCGGATTTATAAGATGATGCTCAATCCGGACAAATGTGTCTTTGGTGTTCCGGCAGGCAAGCTCTTGGGTTTTCTAGTGTCCAACAGGGGCATTGAGGCTAATCCAAAAAAAATTCAGCAATCACGTCTTTGGCTAAACCGGCGTGCATCAATGACGTTCAACATTTTGCCGGTCGGATTGCGGCTTTGAGCCGATTTATCAGTCGTCTCGGGGAGAAAGCTATCCCTTTATACCAGATGTTAAAGAAAATAGATGATTTTGTTTGGAGCGATGCGGCTGATAAAGCGTTTGAGGATCTGAAGAGGCAGTTAGCTGAACCACCCGTGCTTGCAGCTCCGATCGATAAAGAGCCTTTACTGCTGTATGTGGCTGCTAATGCCAGGGCTATCAGTGTGTGTCAGGACCGGTTTTTCGGAATATTAATTTCCCAAAAGCGGCCCTTGTGCTCACCAGCCCCAGGATTACTGTTAGCTAATGAGACACCAACTTGTTACAGAAACTCCAAGCAAAATACAAAATATGAAGTACAAGACCATTCTGGCCTATGGGTACAACAATTGGTTTTCTAGTGGCTGAAGGCGGAAGCGGTTTGCGGATCACCAGCGTCTATGGGACTCCATTTCCCACAGGAACAGCTGACCAGGATAACTCCTATCTTTGCGAGGCTGCTATCACCATTACGTAGGTTCCGGGGCTGTCATCACAACACTCCTCTCCATGCAAGAAATCTGGCCAAGACAATAGCCAGGGACAAGCCAGTGAGTATTTTCAATGTACTCACAAACATTAAGAACACAGGTACAATATAGCCACTGAAAATCATGCTTTAAAATATTCTATGATCACTTCGTCAGTTATGAAATAAGGTTCATGATGCACGAAAGTAGATCATTTAAATAAATCACGAGTAAACAATCAGGGTGTAAAAATATAAAGCACCGATCGGGTGTCTGAAGCGACGCCTCGAAAGGATAATAATTTGAAGCATGCCTCAGTCGGGCGTCTGAGCGACACCACAAAAAGGGCTTATATATAAAAGGAATAACAAGCATGCCACAATCGGGCGTCGGTGCGACACCACATAAAGGGCTTATAAGTAAATGAAATAACGGACATGCCACAGTCGGGCGTCTGTGCGACACCACATAAAGGGCTTATAAGTAAATGAAATAACAAACATGCCACAGTCGGGCGTCTGAGCGACGCCACAAAAAGGGCTTATATATAAACATATTCACAGTGAATATCTAGGAGGTAGAACCGTCCCAGGGATACTCAATAATTCGAATAACATAAATGGTTAGTCCATAATAATAATAATCCTAATCATCATACGTCACCGGTCATAATCAATGTTCTGGTTTAGTAGTTTTTCCTCCGAAGACCGACACTAAGACCGACACTTGACCCATCCCAGACTGTAGTCCTTAATCATGGACACGGCTATTTGAATAGGTATAATATCTCTGCAGAGGGTGTACTCTTTACCCACGAGTAACGGATTTCTTTAGTCCATCGGAACTAATTCAGTCTACGGTCTTTTAGTCAAAAACACGCCTGACTTGCACACACCAGCTTTACTCATGTCTAGAATCACCCACGACACCTGTTAAGCAAAACTCTAAGTGGGGAGGCTACAACCTCGCGTAGCATGGGATCAAATTTCTATCACGCGCTCTAAGGGGCGGCCTCACCTCTCGGTCCCAACCGGAAACACCCATGCCCCCGGACCAGGTGGCATGCCTACCGGATGCAGTCGGTATCTTCCACCATGGCCTCTCTGTACGGTGTGTGCTAGGACAGGGGTTGACAACTTATTGAACCGTACCCTACCTACGGCAGGGACAAGTGGCAGCACGAAACAAGTATGGGGGTTGCTGGAAAAAGACTTGATCTACGGCCGACTTAGGAGGCTTAAGTATTTCCTGCATGATTAGCTCAAGGATAATATTTCACATCCATCACACACAACCACCACTCATCATACCTCCCCCTGCCCCACCGGTCATAACCGTCTCGACCAGGGACAAGCTCGTGTCTACCCAAGACAGAGACTTTCCCGGATCCTTCCCGGTAGGCATGAGAGGCATATGAGAGTGATTGCTATCACAAGCTTATCCATTTCCAACAGCAAGAATTTTCATTTTTGCACTCAAAGCGTATGATCATATCGTCACATAAAAATAACTAATGCTTCATGTTGAGGTGGGGTTATAACCATATCAAACAATCCCCAAAATATATTATGCCAGGGTTCAGAATGCTTGCCTTCAAGGTGTGGACATGTGAGGTGCTCTCCAAAACTTTTGAAAGTTATATCTCCCCTCCAAATTCCTATTTTCAAAAATATTCAAATAACACATACTTCAAAAACAGTACAAAAAGTTGTCCTAATTATTTTTGATATAAATCTTAAAGTAAACTAGGTGAAATTTGAGAGAGGTAGGAAAAAGAATCAATTCATTTGGAGTTTTATTTAAAAAGATATAGCCAGTCAAAGTTTCAGTCAAACTCTGTTTTTTAAAATAAAACAGAAAAAGAAAACGTTTCGAATACGCATACGCTTTCGGGCAGAGAAAACGTACTTTAGGTTTTGCGCTTCCACTTAAAACACGTGGAGGCGGGGCTGGGTCACCGACAGTGGGTCCCTTGGGCCCACTGGTCAGGTTTGACCAGTCGTCCCCGCCTTCCCTCTCCTTTCACCGAACGGAGGCGGAGCCCCGGCGATCTTCGCCGGTGAGCGGCGGCCCCTCGAGGGCATCCAAAGGCAGGGATGGATCCGCCACTCCTAGGCGGTCCTCCCGGTGGTCGACTAGCCGGCGGGGATGGAGGGAGTCGCCGGCGGCGAGCTCCGCGGCGGAGGAAGCTTCGGGCATGATTGGGGAATTGGGCTACGGTGAGTTTTGATCTCGTTTGAGGGGTCGAGCAGCTCCGCACAGTCGAGGGGAGTCGCATGGTGGTGCTAGAAGGATTAGGGGGCTCCGGCTACGGCGAATTTAGCCGAGGGGCGGCGACGGCCGAAGTTGCCAGAGGCGGAGAAGACGGTGGTTCCAGAGGGATTTGAGCGGGGGTGCACTCTACGGCTTGTCTGAGGATGATCGAGCGAGGTCGGGGGCCATTTATAGCTGAGGAAGGTCGGTTTCGCCACTGTTGGGGATAAGATTGCCAGCCGACCGCTTCTGTTGTGGCAGAGCGACGTGGCGATGGCCGGAGCGGGGTCGGTGCTAGCAGACAGGCTTGGGGATAAGGGCGGCCTGCTCACGAGGGCAGCTGGCGAGGAGTTGTGGCTTGGGCGGCGCCGTCCATGGCAGGGCGCACTGTGGCCGCCCGCTAGCCGCCGTGGCCGACCTGACGGCGGCACTGTGGAGCTCCAGGGGCAGCTCTGCGATGCGGGAGGGGTCGGGTGCGTCGACTGGGAGAGGGGAAGGGCTAGAATGAGCGCGGGGCGTCGGCAGCGGGACGCGGTGGCTCGGTGCGCGCGTGTGCAAAACGTGCGCTCTGGGCGCGCCCAGAGCGTGCACGCCAAGCGATCGGCGAAATGCCAGGGCATGCTAGGTGGCTCCAATCCACAAGAGGGTTAGCAGGGTGGGGCTATAGGCTAGGGCAAATCCAGGGGACATGCTGGTCTGGTCAGGGGATCAAGTTCACAAAGTAAACTTAAAATCATGCCAAAACTGGTCATGCACGCAAGGTACTTGATAGAATGCCAATGGCATCTAGGTAACTCTTGGGGTGGCCACAATCTCCAGATCAGTGTCTCTTTGGACGAATAAGAGGGTGGTGAAGTTAGTTTGTCAAAAGCAAAAACTTGTTAGTGCAAGTTTGTGAGAAAACTGATTCTGGAAAGAAAGAAAAAGGCATTGTTGCATGCACTCAAAATCCTCCAATGGGTCCACTCTTCTGGACTTAAGGGTTTTGCAAGATGGGCTATAAGTAGGGAAAAGCTCAAGGACACCAGAGCAACATATATTAGGGTTGCAGTACAAATTACCAAGCTGGACCAGAACGGAAATGAGGTTGATTCACTCAAATCTTTCAAAGAACATCAAAGGGTTTTTGCATAAAGTTGAATAATATACTCCTATGAACATCCCATAATTTTGGTGGAAGCTATAAAGAAATATTTAAAGGGGTTGTAGTGTAAAATTGCTCTTTGGACCAGATTTGGAAACTTGTTGTAGAGCTCAAAATATTAAATGAATGAAATATATTTTTTCATATAAGTGATTTAAAAACATCACATGACATCTCCAAATTTTGGTGAAAATTTTAAATAAATATATCAAGTGGTTGTAGTTCAAAAAGAGCTCCAGAACAAATGAAAAATCATTTTAAGGAATAAAGCTCAGGAGAAATAATTGCGCAAATAAATTCCACTGATAATAGAAATGTTTTCTTGAGAGGTTAAACAAGTCCAATAATATTTTTGGAAAGTTTTTCACTTGAGGTAAAAACTCCATAATAAGGAAAAGGATGCCTCTGAAATCAAAAGAAAATCCAGAAAATTAAAAGTTAAAATTTCCTGGCAAAATTTTAATTAATAAAACAAGGTTAAAATTTTGGGGTGTCACAGTGTGGCTATCGTTGTGGAGTGCAAGGAAGCTAAAAAGGAATATCCGGTTCAACAGCCGGTTTCTTACATCAGTGAGGTACTTATTGAATCAAAGCAGAGGTATCCACATTGGCAGAAGCTGGTGTATGGGGTGTTTATGGCAAGCCGGAAGCTCAAACATTATTTTTAGGGCCATCCTATCATAGTGGTCAGTTCAGCCCCTCTAGGAGATATCATTCAAAGCAGAGAAGCAACTGGCCGGATTGCCATGTGGGCTATTGAGCTTGGACCTCACAGGCTCAAGTATACACCTCGCACAACGATCAAATCTCAAGCACTCATGGATTTCATCAATGATTAGACGGAGTTGCAGGGACCAGAGGAAAAGCCAGATAACACTTATTGGACTATTCACTTTGATGGGTCCAGGCAATTGGAGGGCTCGGGGGCTAGAGTCATATTAACTTCCCCACGAGGTGACAAGTTTTGTTATGTTCTCCGCTTAATGTTCCCTTGTACTAACAATGCAGCTGAGTACGAGGCCTTACTCCACGGTCTTCGGATGGCTAAGGAGATGAACTTAAGCCGGGTTAAGTGCTTCGGTGACTTGGGCCTGGTGGCTCAACAGGTATCTGGCACTTGGGATTCTAAGGACCCGCTCATGGCTGCGTATCAATGAGAGGTGGACATAGTGGCTGTTCATTTCAAGGGTTATCAAGTTGACCATATAGACCGGCGAAACAACGAAGCGGTGGATGCTTTAAGTCGCCTCGGCTCTCAGCGTAAACCAGTCCCACCTAATGTCTTCCTCGACGTACTGCATAATCCATCGGTCAAGTTACCCACAGAGGAGGAGTTGGCTATTCCTGATGCGGAGGCCCAATTGGTGGCAGCTTTGCATGTTATACCGGATTGGAAAGTCCCATACTTGGCTTACATGAACCGGGGCGAGTTACCGGAGGAAGAAACCTTGGCCCGGCAGATAATCCGGCGTTCCAAGTCAATGACCATAATCAATGGGGAGTTACATTATTACAGCGTCATAGGAGCAATTCAGCATTGTGTATCTCCTCAAGAGGGTTGTGAGATTTTGCGAGAAATCCACGAAGGAGATTGTGGTCACCACGCCGGTTCAAAATCCTTGGTAGCTAAGGCTTTTCGTCACGGTTTCTATTGGTTGACAGCTCATGTTGATGCTGAGGATTTAGTCAAACGGTGTGACAGTTGCCAAAAATTCGCACGCCGCGCTCATGTTCCGGCTCAGGAATTGAGGATGATTCCAATAACTTGGCCGTTTGCAACTTGGGGGCTTGATATGGTTGGACCCTTTAAGAGATCCAAGGACAAAAGACCCACCTATTAGTGGCAGTGGACAAGTTCACCAAGTGGGTGGAAGCAGAGCCAGTCAGTAAGTGTGATGCAGCCACGGCGGTCCAATTCATCAAAAAGGTGATATTCCGGTTTGGTTTCCCACACAGTATTATAACTGACAATGGTACTAATCTGTCAAAGGGTGAGATGGAGGAATTTTGCCAACGTGAGCACATCCGGCTTGATGTAGCATCAGTGGCTCACCCCCAGTCTAACGGTCAAGCAGAGATGGCAAATCAAGAAATTTTGAGAGGTATTAAACCCCGGCTTATGGTTCCTTTAAAGCAGACACTGGGTTGTTGGGTGGAGGAGTTAGCTTCTGTGTTATGGAGCATCAACACTACACTGAACAGATCTACGGGTTACACGCCTTTCTTTATGGTTTATGGGGTAGAGGCAGTTCTTCCTAGTGACATCCGTCATGACTCGCCCCGTGTGGCGGCTTATGTTGAAGCTGACAATGAGAAGGCACGTCAGGACTCACTAGACCTGTTAGATGAGGAGCGTAATCTTGCAGCAGCACGTTCGGCGATTTATCAACAAGATCTCCGACGTTATCACAGCCGCCGAGTTAAGACCAGAACTTCTCAAGAGGGCGATCTGGTGCTCCGGCTCATCCAGTATCAGAATGATATGCACAAATTATCCCCACCTTTGGAAGGACCTTTTGTGGTCAGCAAAAATCTGCACAATGGGTCATACTACCTCATTGATGTTCGAGAGCACAAAGACTCACGTAAATCGGAGGAGGAGACCAAGCGGCCGTGGAATATAGCTCTTCTCCGACCTTACTATACTTGAGCCACCGGCTCTTCTTATGTACATACTTATAACAATGTATATATTATATAATAAACCGGAGCCTCGAATAAAGCGGGGTCTATGTTCTTTTTACATCATGTGTGAGCCTACAAGAGCTTCTACTGACAAAGCGGCGTTGTATTAAACCGGCCTATACGGCCACACAGATATAAAGAAAATCACTAGGGAGCTTGGTTGTATTCGAACCATAGCTACACCTCTTGATCGGTTTAAAACCAAAAAGGGATATCACTAGGGGGCTTGGTTGTCTTCACACCATAGCTACACCTCTTGATAGGCTTCAAGCCAAAAGGAAATTATGTGGAACCAAAGAGAGTCTAATGCGTTAAGCATAGCTCAAACATAGGTAACCACTGAGCACATCTCAAATATTACCTGGGGGCTCCTTGCTTCTCAAAGAACAACGAGCTTGCACCCTTGTAATAGGCTATCAAGCCAGGCTTGGAAGCCAGGTGTATTCACCTAAAACCCCGGGTTATCCTGCCTCTTTAAGTAAGCCACTCTATCTAGGTAAACCTGGTATGACCCATTGAATGTTTGACAAGTCAATCCCATGGACCCTGAACTTGTCAAAGTTAAAATGGTGATTGGTTAATGATTGAGGTCCATCTTAAAAGGCTTTGCAAAATGGTTTAACTCAGCGGCCTCGCAACCCATGAAAAGCCTCGATTTAGGGCCTGGCAGCCCATGAAAAGCCTTGCATATTTCTTGTCATTGTTGTTTTTATAAGGGATTTATGAATATTTTCTGATAAACCGGTGTTCATTACAACCCGACATGACTTTCAACACTTAGTTGTCAGTACATGATCAGTTTTAAATCGGTAGTATATTCTTCCGATTTGGTTTTGACTAGATGTCACCAGCATTATGCGGCTATTATAGCCCAATATGGTTTCTATATGAACCGGCAAGAGGGCAAGGAGTTGTCAACACTCCGGATTGGTGTTTTTTCACCTTTACCATACAAG
Source organism: Triticum aestivum (assembly GCF_018294505.1). Lineage (NCBI taxonomy): Eukaryota > Viridiplantae > Streptophyta > Magnoliopsida > Poales > Poaceae > Triticum > Triticum aestivum. The sequence continues at coordinate 481,690,315 of NC_057812.1, forward strand.
CAGTTGGTTAGCCAACAAGGTATGTCACAGATATTATTTATTTTATCTGGTTAATATAAATCTTGGTTATCCATCCAAGTTTTGTATATATTTGTTGGGCATCATGACCCATCAAGTGGTAAACCAATAGGATGCTTTCAAGTTCTTATATGCAGGAACACAAAGTACAATGGACTATGCATAAATATATCCCAAAAGTAGAACAAGTTTTCAAAGTATCAAGCAGCACAAGCATGCTCGATGGCATGGCAGATAAAGGTGTTTCTGCTATCCTATTACAAGGAGCTTCAAAATGGCCCAAATTGCATAATTGTTTTCAAGCAGTGGCAGACTATAGCTGATAAACCGGTCGCCGGTTTAGGATTCTTCATCGGGACTGCTTGAAGATTGAGGGTCATCTTGTGCAGTCACATCCTCTTCATCCCTCCCCAGACGCTGGAAATCAACCATTGACCAATCGATTCCGGTTAAAGCTTGAAACACGGCCTCTTCATGGATAAGGCTGGAGGGGTCAATGTCAGGAGCATAAGTATGCTTACGGATTGGAGGCACAAGCTCTTCGACATCATGGATCACAGCGGGCTGTCTCTTTCCTTCAGCATTGTAAACCGGTTGGAAGTGAGATAAATCTGTGTCCTCCGCCAGTTTGCTTGCTATTGGCCGCATCTTCTTTGTCAGCCTTCGCAGATCGTCATTATTGAAGTCTGAACCGTCTTCTTTCACGCCAGGATATCCTTTGATGATATCTGTCGGTTCAAGATTCGGAATCGATGCCTTGGCCCGGATTAACGCGGTCAGTGCTCCTGATCTTGCGGCTGATCTCTTCAGTTCGGTGATCCAGGCAGGTAGCATGGCTAGCTTCTCAAGTGTTTCCTTTATCAATGATGGCGCCGGCTTGTTATAGGCTGCAGTGCAAATGGCACGCTGGGATCCGGAGAACAGCTGTTCTATTAAGGTATAAGCCGCTTTAGGTTTTATCTGCATATCAGAGCCCAGATGAGCAATGCGGGTCCCTGTCATGGTTCAGCATTAGTAAACTGGCTATTGATAAAATCTTATGAATTAGACGAACTGCATATGAGGGCACTTACCAAACATAGCAAAAGTCATGGCGTCAATCGGCCGCTTTAAACTGGTCAGTTCTTCCACCACCAGTTTCAGGGCTGCCTCTGCGTCCTCGGCCTTTTTTATCAAACCGGCCTTTTCTGTTTCCCAGTCAGCATGCTCCTTGTTGAATGTCTCCTTCAACTTCTCCATAGCTGCCAAGGCATTGGTCAGCTCTTCTTTGGTTTTGGAAGCCTCTGCTTCTTGAGACTTTATATTCTCTTGAAGGTCCACGGTTTGAGCATCCTTCTTATTTAGCTCAGCCTACAAAGATGAGATATATCATTAAAACAGGTTATGAAGTACCAAGCATATAACAAGTTATGCACTTTGTACTTGGGGGCTAATGCCTATTTGTTCTATCATCAACATATTTCTCACAAGTCTCAAGTACAATGTAAGCATTATCCTTAACACTTGGGGGCTAATGTACATCTGTTCAAAGTTGACGCATTGATGGAAGACCCGGTTTACCTTGCAAAGCTAAACCGGCCCTTGCGGGTTACACACGCGAAAAACTACAGGAATATAATGATCACGTCTGATTTACTTCAAACGATCAGTTGGTATATGGAGGACAAGTTTGTAAAAGTTCATGTCTTATAAAGTCCCGGTTTATGATTGTCATTATAAACCGGCCCTTGGGGGCTACTTGGGTGGATGCTTGAACTTTTGTATTTAAGAAAGGAAAGTGATGAAAATACCTCGTAGCGCTCTTTCATCAAGTTCACCAAACCGGCTTCATAATCTCGATTTGAGTGCAGACGGTTTAGAAAACCGGAGTGGAGTTCTTGAGCACTGAGATGGGCATAACTTGACAAGTCAGTGCTCCATTTGCCTTTTTCCATGGCATCACACTCTTCCTTGGCACTATGTTGGGCCAAGATTACAGGACGGCCAGGAGAAGTGTGACCAGTTCCAGTAATGGTAACCTTACCTTCTTTATCTCCAGAAGCTTTTTCTGGAGTTGATGGAGTTTCAGTAGCTCTCATTGGACTAGCCCGAATTGGATCTACCGGTTCAGCATCAGGCACAACAGTATCAACTTCTGGTTGTTCATCGATATTGTGATCTTGAGGGGGCGGCTCATCAAAAGTAGCTTCAGGATTGGGACCCTCCGGTTCCATAGCTTGTTCCGGTTCAACCGTTTGCTCCGGTTCATGAGCGGCCTGGTCTTCAGACGGATTATTCACCCGAGCCTTTTTGCTGGGTCTGGCCTTGGCTCTTAAAATAGAAAAAGATGCGAAAGTTAAGCATAGTATACAAAGTATGGAAACATTCAAAGAAGGGGTTTAAGTACTTACCCAGCTACAGTTTTGAGGGGAGGAAGTTGGGTTGCTGTTGACTCGCCAGAAGATGAGGGAGGTGTCACCTGATAATTTGAATCGGACGGATTAAGGGGCTGTCGGAAATAACCTGCCTTGGGATAAGAATTGTCAGAAGGAGGTGAGACCTCAGATCGGCGCTTTTGAACCGGGGTGTCAGGTAAACCAGCCGAGGTGACCTTTTGGCCGCTGTGTCGGGTTGTGCGGCGAGCTTTGTGCTGCTTCTCCAAAATAAAATGTTGGATCCAAGTGACCAAGAGGATGTGAAAAGCTTACTTTCTGGATCGCTTGACGGATTTTTTTTGTTGGCAGCGAGACTGAACCGGAGGAAAGGACAATTACCTCTACATCGTCGGCTTGGCTGCCTTCCGCGCCCTCGTGATAAACATCATTGTTAATGAGATGCATAAAAGGTAACCAAGTGAATCAAGTTCTACCTCAACTTCCGGTTCATCTGCGTCGTCATCCAGTTCCATGCTGATACGTTCAGCTGCCTTCCGCTTTGAGGTTTTCTTGACGCTTTTTGTTTTGGGGCGGGAAGGCTTTACCGCTTTTTCTGTCGGTTTCTTCTTCCAGAATGGATCATCACCCTGTTTATAAACAAGCAGAAGGATATTCACAAGTTGAACGGTTTGAAAAGATGTCAAAGGTAAAAAGGAAGGACAATACTTATAGCAGGCAGTTTTTTGTGTGTAAAAGGGGGTTAAGCCGGTTTGGCGGCAGACGGATTCCGATTCATTCAAAATCTTCTTGACACCCTCAGTGACTTCTTCATCAGTTAACTGAATGTTGATGTGAAGTTGGGAGTCTTCTACTTCACGAGTGTACTCACACATTAAACCGGAGCAGCGACTTAATGGCAAGATGCTCCAGGATATCCAGCAACGCACAAAGTCGACACCTGATAAACCGTTGGCCATAAAGGCTCGGAGCTTGGCGAGTTGAGGGGCATAAGAGGCCCATTTCTGGGCATTTAGACGTTGCAGCAGAGGATGAGTGTTGGAAAGCCGGTGGGCACGGTAACCCGGCAGAGGGTTCTCGTCTTCAGGGGAGGTGTCTTTATAGTAGAACCAAGTTCGGTTCCACTCTTTGGGCTGACTGTGCAGCTTGGCATGAGGGAATTCAACCTCTTTCCTTTTTTGAATAGAGACGCCACCAAGTTCAGTGTTAGGTCCGTCTACAAATTCAGTGCGCCGGTTCAGATGAAAAAAATCCAGGAACAGCTCACCAGTTGGTTCTTCTTGTAAGTACACTTCACAGAAGACTTGAAAGTTGCATATATTGGATACTGAGTTAGGACCAATATCTTGAGGGTGGAGTTGGAAACTGGCAAGCACATCCCGGAAAAACTTTGACCTAGGCGGTTTAAAACCACGGCCTATGTGGTCAACAAATACCACTACCTCACCCTGTTTAGGGGTAGGAGAATTCTCCGGTCCAGGAACTCGCCACCGGATCTCATTCTTTTTGGGCAAGGTACCAATTCTGACCATTCCGTTAAGCTGCTCTTCGGTAACCCGGGAAGGAGCAAAGTTACAAGCGTAAAACTGTTTGGCCATTGCAAGCGAAAAGCTGAAACGAAATACCAATTTACAAATCATTCATGGGGATACATAAGATGCGACGAAATAAAGATATACAGGTATGTAAATTGTGTAAACAGGGGGCTGATACAATAATGAATGACAAGGCTATATCAGAACAAAGGTATACACATGCTGTTAAACCGGAGTATAACAACGGAGGAAAAAAGGCTTGCCGGTTCACCAGGGGACTAATGGTATGTGATAGAGTGCTTAGGTAAACCGCCCATGTGGTAAAGAGGATACAGATCTAAGGTAAAAATGACTAAGTAAGGTAGAACAGATTTCACAAGGTTGTAGGGAAATTTTGGATCTACCATAAGACAAGAAATCAAAAAGATTTAGACCTAAAAGGTTTGGTCCCGAAGGAGTTCACAAAGGACCAGATCAGTTTTATGCGCATAAGGGTTTGCTATGGTAGCAGAAGATAAACTATTATGCGGAATATATCAAGCTTGAGGTTTTTTATTCATGGACTAAAGAGGAATAGGAAAGAGTAGCACCGGAGCCCTGATGAACTTCGATGAACTGCGAAGAACAAGGAAACCCTAGACAGATCTACAAAGGGGGAAAGGAAAGGACTTACAGTGACTGTTGAAGCAACAGAGGCACGCCACAGTTCTTTGGTGCAACCAGGTTGATGCAACGGCCAATGGAGAGGCGGAGGTGAAGCTCGGTGACGGCGGCGGCGTTCGGGTGCAGAGACGTCGCAAGGAGGAAGAAGAGGCGAAGGGGTAAAAAGAGAATGGCCCTTTGGGCCTATTTATAGGGTGAACCAATAAGCGATAGGTGCGTAAATCGAGGAGCTTAAAATGGATAGTTAATAAGGATGTCGCCTCGAGGGTTGGATATTCATTAATGAAGTGTATATTCGGCTTCAACAGGCAGATGACGTCATAACGATTTACTATGGATTTAAAGGATGATGTCACCGCGGTTTACCAGATTTATACGAAGGTGCCAGGGCAATAATTTTCTAAGTATTGAAGATTGACATGAACAAGTTCAAATCAATCTGGGGCCTAATGTTGGGGATAGGATTACTGGAGGTAAACCGATAAAAGTGGCCGGGTTAACTCCATGAAGATAGAAGCCCATGAAGACGTGAGGATGGAGGCGCTTTACGAAGGCCCAAGGCCCAAAGGCGGGTTAAGGCCTGTAGATGTAAACCGACTATTTCATGTAACTTGTATTGTAAGTTAAGAGGAATAGAGACCGAGCCGGACACGTTTATGATCTGGCCTCGGGACTCTGTAAACTGGCGGGCGTCAACCTATGTATATAAAGGGACGACCCGACCGCGGTTTAGGGACAACAGATAACAACTCGAGAGCCAGGCAAAGCGGATTTGCTCCCTGGTCATCGAAACCCTAGCAATACCAATCACAACTAGACGTAGGCTTTTACCTTCATCTAAGGGGCCGAACTAGTATAAAATCCCTCGTGTCCCTTATCCGGTTTAACCCCTTCAAGCTAACCCATAGTGATGGCTCCATGACCAAGTCCTTTCACGAGGACATCTGCCGTGACAACCCCACGACAAATGTGGCACCTTTCAATAGCAGATAGCACGCCCTGTTGGGACGAGACGCATTCACACGCTTTCAAGCCATACCCCATTACGAGTACATGAAGCTCAAAATGCCCAGGCCCAACGGAGTTATCACTATCACTAGTGATCCAGACATAGCACTCCGCGCCGAAAACAACACAGCATCCCTAGCCCTCGAGGCATTATCTGAGGCCCTTGCAGCTGAGGAGCTCACCGCCCTGTGTTCCAGAGTGGATAGAGACGACATAATCCTCGATAAAATGCCTAAGTCCACTTCTTTCAAGCCAGCAGACGAAATAGTCACATTCTAAGTTCACCTGACGGATCCTAATAAAACAGCAGCCATTGGAGCACAGCTGGAGTCGACGGTCGACGCCGCTCTAAGAGCATTCCTGCGCGAGAATTGGGACATCTTTGCCGGGCATCCTTCGGATATGCCAGGAATCCCACGCAGACTGGCCGAACATAGCCTCAACATAATAAAGGGGTTCAAGCCGGTTAAGCAAATGTTGCGGCGATTCTCCGAACCCAAGCGACAAGCAACGGGGAGGAGCTAGGCAAACTACTTGAAGCCGGGTTCATTAGAGAGATCAAACACCCGGATTGGCTAGCAAACCTGGTCATGGTGCCAAAGAAGGACAAATCCTGGCACCTTTGTGTCGATTTCAAAGACCTCAATAAGGCCTGCCCTAAGGACCCCTTCCCACTGCCCCGCATTGACCAAATCATTGATGCAACTGCAGGACATGATTCATTGTGTTTCCTTGATGCATACTCCGAATACCATCAGATTAAGATGAAGGAATCCGATCAGGCCGCAACGGCATTCATTAGTCCGTATGGGCCTTTCTGCTTCAACACTATGCCTTTTGGACTCAAAAATGCCGGCACCACTTATCAACGCATGATTCAAACATGCCTGGAAAAACAAATTGACAAGACGGTGGAGGCATATGTGGACGATGTTGTCATCAAGACTAAGCATGTCGAATCATTGGTGGACGATCTACGACTTACATTTGAGAAGCTCCGGACATACGATATCCGACTCAATTCGTAAAAATGTGTCTTCGGCGTCCCAGCCGGAAAACTGCTCGGGTTCATCACGTCCAATAGAGGAATTGAAGCAAACCCAGCAAAAATCCGGGCCCTGTCACAATTGGCAACACCAACAGGCTTAAAACAAGTCCAAAAGCTAGCGGGGTGCATGGCAGCATTGAGCCGTTTCATCTCTAGACTAGGAGAAAAGGCACTGCCACTTTATCGCCTGCTCCGACGCACCGACCACTTTGAGTGGACGGATGCGGCAACAGCCGGATTGGAAGAAATAAAAACCTTGTTAGCAAACAACCCAATCATTGCTGCACCAAACGTCGGCGAGCCTATGTTGCTCTACATATCGGCAACTCACCAGGTGGTGAGCGCTGTACTCATCCTCGAATGAGAGGATGAGGGACACAAATTCCCACTCAAAAAACCAGTATACTATGTATCGGCGGTTCTCACACCATGCAAATCCCGATACCCGCACTATCAAAAGATAGTGTATGCGATTTTCATGGCATCTCGGAAGCTGCGACACTATTTTCAAGAGTACTCGATCGTGGCGGCCTCCGAGGTACCACTCAATGACATGACAACAATCGAGACGCCACTGCTGCATTGCAAAATGGGCTATCGAGCTCTTACCATTTGAAATAACATACAAGCCATGCCGGGCTATTAAATCTCAGGTGTTGGCCGACTTTGTCACTGAGTGGATAGAAGCCGAACTCTCTAAAGAGTACGACACATACTCTAACTGGGTGATATACTTCGACGACTCTAAAATGTTAGCCGGACTGGGGGCTGGTGTCATCCTAACATACCCTACAGGGGACACAGTCCGCTACGTAATACAGATCATGTATACGGACTCCAATAATGTGGCCAAATATGAAGCTCTACTGCATGGACTTCGGATGGCCGTCTCTATGGGCATACAACGCCTTGAGGTGCGAGGCGATTCGAACCTCGTGATATCTCAAATCAATGGAGACTTTGATGCAAAAGATCCGAAGATGGCGGCCTACCGCAACGTTGTACTCAAAATATTGGCCCGGTTCGAGGGGCTTGAGTTTCACCATGTGGCTCGAGGCAGTAATCAGGCAGCGGACATCCTTGCTCGCATGGGCGCTAAATGCGACCCCGTCCCGCCTAACACCTTTGTGGAAAGACTTTTCAAGCCATCTGTGGTATGCCAGGACGAGAGCGGAAATACTAGTCTGGCGCCGATCGCACCCCCGGATGCCAAACACGATTCCGATATCATCGGGGGCTTGGGCACTGAATGATCGCCTTCCGCCCATGTAATCATGGCGGTTATTGCTCCATGGACCAAACCCTTCTTATCCTACCTTAATAGGCAGGAGCTCCCCGATGACCAGAATGAGGCTCGTCGCATAGTTCGACGCTCTAAAGCCTACAAAGTTCACGAAGGAGAGCTCTACAAGAAGAGCACTACTGGAGTCCTTCAAAGATGTATCTCTGAAGAGGAGGGGCAGCAGCTCTTGGCTGAAATACATGCTGGCCTCGGCGGCCATCACGCTGCAGCTCGGGCCCTCATAAGCAAGGCCTTCCGTACAGATTTCTTCTGTCCCACGGCCCGAGAAGATGCACAGGCACTTGTACAACATTGTGTCGGGTGCCAGCTCTTTACCAGTCAAAGCCATATGCCGCCCACAACCCTAAGAACAATCCCCATTAGCTGGCCTTTCGTGTTCTGGGGGCTAGACATGGTCGGACCCCTTAAAGGGGGAAGCCATAAGAAGAAATATTTACTGGTTATGGTGGATAAATTCACTAAGTGGATAGAGTCCAAACCAGTAAAAATGGCTGAAGCCGGACCGGTGATAGATTTTATCTTTGGTGTTGTACACCGTTATGGTGTCCCACATAACATTATTACGGATAACGGCTCTAATTTCACAGCCGATGAGGTGAAAGATTGGTGTGCTAATCTAGGTATTAAACTCGACTACGCCTCCGTGTATCACCCCCAAACAAACGGTCAAGTTGAATGTGCCAATGGCCTGATAATGAGCGGCATAAAACCCAGACCAGTGCGGTCCCTAAAGGAGTTGGATAAACACTAGGTCGAGGAGCTCGACTCCGTACTCTGGGGCTGCGGACCACGCCCAACCGCACGACCGGATACACACAGTTCTTCATGGTGTATGGCGCAGAGGCTGTCTTGCCATGCGATATTACTCATGACTCACCTCGAGTGCACATGTATGAGGAGAGAGAGGCCGAGCTCGATCGGCAGGACGACTTAGATGGCCTGGAGGAGGAGCGCGATGTCGCAAAAGCTTGTTCCGCATTCTACGAACAACAAGCTCGAAGATACCAAAGCAGAGAAGTGTGGGCAAAGACTTATAATGTCGATGAACTCGTTCTACGCCTACCAGAGAAGAAAAAGGACAAGCTCAAACCCAAATGGGAGAGTCCCTTCATTATAGATGAAGTTCTCACTGGAGGAGCCTATCGCCTTCACAATGCATCGGATAATCGCTTAGAGCCAAACCCATGGAACGCTGCTAGGCTCCGAAGATTCTACGCCTAATTCCAAACACATTCCTTTGTTCGTTCCCTTTTTCTCCTTTTCAATTTTTCCTTTTTTTATTTTTATATGATTTCTAGCGTGTGTTCGGGTAAGCCGCACACTTGAGGGGTATACATCCTTAAATGTACACACGCCACCATAACTGGGGGCTTCTCTCAATAGAAGCTTATTATTATTTTGAGCATAAAGCTCACCATATATATGTGTTGTTTGCTCATATACGTCCTGTCTTCGCCATTATATGCACCTCTATGACTTAAGTTTTTGCCAAGCTAGGTTGCCTGGCTCCTATGCTTATGCCCTACGTTCCCGCTTGTTCGGCTAGGGCATAAAGGGAGTGTCAGGACCCCGATCCTAAGCCACATTGATCTAGCATGTAACACACCATATCACTTTGCAGCCTCACGCACGGTATCCCCACGGGTGCCACCTTACCTGGCCCGGGACTGTTTGCGTCTTTTGGATCACGTATATGATAGTGTCGCTAGCATCCATATGACAGAGAACCCAGACCGGCATGACTAGTCGTGAACCCAAAGTGGCACTAACTTATAGGGACAAGCATACATGACCCAACAACGAATGTGTCGATCATCAGCGACTGAATTCGGGCTGAGCAACTGGGCTAGTAGGACTCCGGGAATCTCAGCTGTAGCAGGCTAACAGGACTCCGAACGACACCGCGTGACATTTCCCCGAAGGGACAGACACAGGATTGAAGGAGGACACATGCCGGCCATTCTAAGTGTTCCAGAGCAGTAGCAACTGGCTAACAGGACTCCGGTAAACCGGGCAGCAGCAGACTACCATGGCTCAATGGAAGCACTAGATTACATTTCCCCATAAGAGAGGGCGGCGGCCGGATCTCGGGTGAGTTGCGGGTTTGGTGTTACAGCGCGCAAACGAACCAACTAACACGCTAGCCATGCTCTGCGTGCAACCTCGAGCTCGTTGGATGCTGGTGCGCGACCAAATGGTCACCGGAGTGACGCCGGCGTCGAGCTCGTGCAGCGGTGGGTTTCGGCCTTGATGGAATCAGCAGCCAGAGCGAGCAAAAGAGAACGGGGGTAGGGGTGAATGATGGCGGGGCTCATAGTGGGTCGGTTGGAGGGCCCAACAGCTTGGGGGAGACGTCGGAGGTGGCGAGCGGGCGTCGGCGATCTCGGCCGTCCGAGGTTGAAGAAGAGGGCAATGCAGACACCACGGTGCGTCCTCAGTCGCATGGATCGTTGAGGAGGAATACGGAGCCGCGGCGGTTCTCTTGGACACGCTTGATGGGCGAGGGAGGGCCGGTGGCCGTGGTGAATGGTGTCGATGGCGACGAGCTCCGCTCGGTGGTGCTCGGGGGAGAGGGGCAGACGAGGGAGAGACATGGGAGAGAGGGGGAGAGTGATCAGGGGGTTGCGTGGTGCTCAAAGGCGCGTCGGGTTAGCGGCAGAAGCAGGAGGTGGCGCGGCGCGTGGCCAGCGCATAGTGAGCACACGCTCGTCCTTCTGTCCAGGGAAGAAGACGACAGGGGTGTTGCGGTGGTGGGCTGGGCCGGTCAATTGGACCGCCAGGTAGGTTTTGGCCAGGTAAGTTTTCTCTCTCTCATTTCTTTCTGTTTTCTAATTTCTGCTGTAGGTTTTGAGGTTTAGGACAGATACTATGGCATTTCCTAAAATCCTGGAAATAATCACGGACACTTCTTGAATTATTTCAGTGGACCACAAATAATTCCAACATTATTTGAGAACTTAAATTATTTATAGTATTTAAATGCCCAAAGTCAAATACAATATGATTTAATTCAAGAATCCAGGAATGACCTAGAAATATGTTCATCATTGTTGGCAGAGGTTTTCACCTTTATCAGAAATCATGAACATTTTCAAAGGGCATTTTGGGTTCATTGAAAATGATTTTATGTTGAACCTATTTGATTTGATCTGGTGCTAGGGTTTGATCAATCCCCATTTCAAGTTTCTGAAAAATTTAAACATGATGCATCACTCTAATGCAAGCACTAAGCATTACCAGAACTAGGGATGTGACAACTCACCCCCACTAAACAAGAATCTCGTCCCGAGATTCAAGCGTAGGGTAAAAAGGAAGAGGGGACTCAAACTATCACAATCTTCATGATCCAACTGTCCTCATCGAAGATATTGATTCATTGCATCATCTTGAACTTGACATCCTTGCTTTCGAGATCTTCACCCAACATGAGGACATGAGAGCGAGATAACTCTACAGGGATGGATCACCTTAATGATCATAGGATCAACTCACGGAGTGAGATGTAGAAACATCTCTTGAGCTGAGGAACAAAAACACATATGAGGAGCGATTGAAAGAAGCAGGCGACGAAGGTTCAGATTAGTAGGCAACAATTCCATGCTTAGAAGATGGTGCATGGTTTCAAAGTAGCAAGGGAATAATTGCCATGATTCCATAACGGGGCACCTTAGGGAGGTGGCTCGTATGATTATTCCCTTAAGTGGCAAAAAGAATTACTTTTGATACACGGATCATCGAAACTCTCTATACCAGCCTAAGGCAATTCACCAACAATCGTTTGGAGGAGTACGAAGGAATGGCATACCCGGACTAGAATGGACGATGTGGACTACCTTGTTGAAGACAATGCAATGGATGAATTTCCTCTTTTTTAACAAAGGAAAAGGATGGGACCCATGGTATGCCCACTTTTAAAGATCATCCTGAACAACAACTATTGAGAAAGGCAACCCATGGTAAAATGGCTCAATAGCAGGTGCAAGCTGGGAACAAAATGCAAATGTTGGGAATGATTCTAGTAACTGGGGAAGAAGCTCAACAATCGAGAGTGATTCCACTGTTTGAATGGTTATAGAATAACTGAGGAAACCGAGAGCACAAGGATCCCTAAGGAGCAACTTCTAGAATAATTCGCACGAAATCCTCATGGAGAAGATGGTCAAATAGCTCAATCAAGATACTACAATGATAGATCTTCCGGCTAGGTGTGTTGGCCAGAACATCAACCTTGTCGGGGCCTACATCATAGATCTTGGAAAATTTCCAACCATCACATCTGCCTGAGATTCAGATCTGGTGGGTAATAGGATATTTTAGACAACATGTCTGGAAAAGAAAGTTTGCAACACAAACCGACGAGATGACATTGCGAGATTCTCGGGAAATGAACTACGGTAGCATGCTCCAAAAACATGAGCTGGTTCTGCTAAACACATGTGAACACGCTGTCCCAGACAAGCATGACCACATGGTAGTGTTACAATGAAACACTACCGAGTCCTGGTTGGGAACCATCATCAAGGATATCAAAGTCCTTGCATAAGTCATATGATTAGCTCTTATGAAGAAACTTCTTCTCCCTGAACAAATCAGCTAGTGGCTTGGTGTGCTAGGGAATACATATGGAATGGAGGTAATTAATCTACCAAACCATAGAATACTTCGCACATGCATGACTGACTTGGGACGATTCCAGGGGAAGCAAAACTAAGTTTCCCAAATTCATGGTGGCAACTTGCATCGAATGCACATGAATGAGAGGGAGTCACTTCTTTCATCCAACATATGCTTCACGAACGGGACATGAAGACAGTGCTTATAAAAGGTTCCAACACTAGCTTAATGTTCAACAAAATCATGGAGACGATAAGGATGTTGTCGATGGGCTCAACAACAATTCATCCAGGTTTCCATAAAATGGAATTCCACAATTATGTGAACACGGTGATAGCATTGGTTAGACCCAAAAGATGTAATGGTGTATGCGCGAGGAAACAACCACAGACAAGACAACATTACGAACATCGTTGATTCTTATTTGATTTGACGATAGCCCATACACAAATCAATGATTTGGGTAAGACAATAGCACCTGCAACTGATCACGAGGATCAATCAATGAGGATATTATCTTTCTTCAACACACACACACACACAAAATATATCCCTTAGAGATGAACTAAGTCAGATAAAGCTTTATCTTCCAACTCTCCAAGTTGTTGTTTAGCTTATCCAAGTAGCTTAGGGTATCCAACACAGATTCTTGGAGAAGGGGTGGTTTATAAGAAAACCAACTTGATCGTGAGCTCAACATAACAGTCAGGGGACAACCTGGTGATACTTCTGAGAGGACATTCAGAAAATCACGAACCACCGATATGTTATTAAGATCGGGAACAGTCTTGCTTCTCAGGGGAAGGCAATATGATCCAAAGAGGGAGGAATTAGCATAATCCTAACCCATTGATCGAAGAGTGCACCAAAAAATATGGACTAGGTAGCACGATCAATCTTAGAATGATGATCCAATAACCAACACACTAAGAATTAAATTATTGTCCGTTAAGTACCAAGCAACACCATTGCTAGGAGTATTGATTTCACACATCACGATTCACTTGTCAGCATTCCGGTTACAATAACATGGGAACTGAGGAATGAACAATGATGGCAAGAAATATCACTATGTCAAGAATTCACAAGGGGTGGTGCAATTCTCATGACATTCTTGACATAAGACGGTAATACTTCAGGGTAGAACAGAATCAAAAGCTGGGTTGGCATTTGATTTGCGGATTACAACTGCTTTGACCCAATCCTGGAGATGGATAAGGTACTAGAGTTTGTTTCTCCTAGTCATTCCGGAATAGAATGGCTTGACATACCACAAGAATATGAGGTATCGATGAGCATGAATGTATGACATGCTCTTTACTATCAAATGATAGACGGAGATCAGGATACAACTAGAGAGAGGGACAACTCAAAGGAACATATATCTTTCAAAGTTGTGGATGCATAGATTAGTATGTTGAGCAAGCTCAACATTTCTTCCGGATAACCCATGCAGAAAGGTAGAACTGGCAGATTCACAATGTAGAATGGAGAACTCATCAAGAGCACTCTGGTTGTGATCTTTTGGTTCAAAAGAACTTGTGCCATAAGCAGTTCATGGTATTTGGAAGAAGGAAATACCATGGACCTCGAGGACTATCACAAAGGTTACTAATATCCTAAAGGTACGAGCAACACTATCAACACGAGGTAAGTAGAGTGAATCTTCGGTCAAGAACCCGAGAGTAGAATACCTACTACTAAATGGCATCACGGGATGCTTTCGAGAATGGTGGCCAGAATCATTACACCGGGAACACAAAACATGGCTAGATTACTAGGCGACTCCCTAAAACACCTAGGGTCATAATAATAGCTCCAACATATATGTCAAGGCAACAGAGTACCTCAACTCACCGATTAGTGTGATTAATCTGGCCCAAATGGACATCAGGAACATGAGGAAGGGATTTGCAAATGCATCAAACTATCTAGAAACCTGGGATAACTCGGACAACATAACGACTGTAAATGCTCGAAAAGATTTGAGACATCCTGCAAAATAGTGGCATGACCACTCAGCATTACAATATCAAGATTCTGAGGCCAGCTATGAACATACGGAAGTAGTAGAAACTGAACTGATACTTCAATCCATCAATCCTATAAGTCTATGGATTAGTAACACGTCATCCTGATAGATAGATGAGAAGGCCTAGTTCTTAATCCCCGTAGAAAAGAAGAGGTTGACTCAGATCAGAAGGGCATAAGGCAAAGAAGTAAAAAGAGCCTTACGTTCCCTCCCACAATCAATTCCCTTACATAACTAAAGAATTTCTAGACTAAACTTCGGCCAGTTTGGCTTGGTAATCCTACAGGTAGTCAGGCTCTGATACCAAAGCTGTCAGGACCCCAATCCTAAGCCACATTGATCTAGCATGTAACACATCATATCACTTTGCGGCCTCACGCACAGTATCCCCATGGGTGCCACCTTACCTAGCCCGGGACCGTTTGCGTCTTTTGGCTCACGTATATGATAGTGTCGCTACCATTCATATGACAGAGAACCCAGGCCGACATGACTACTCATGAACCCAAAGTGGCACTAACTTATAGGGACAGACATACATGACCCAGCAACGAACGTGTCAGTTATCAGCGAGTGAATTCGGGCTGTAGCAACTAGGCTAGAAGGATTCCAGGAATCTAGGCCATAGCAGGATAACAGGACTCCGAAAGACACCGCGTGACATTTTCCCGAAGGGACAGACACAGGATCGAAGGAGGACACATGCTGACCAGTCTAAGTGTTCCGGAGTAGTAGCAACTACCTAACAGGACTCCAGTAAACCGGGCTGTAGCAGACTACCATGGCTCAGTGGAAGCACTAGACTACATTTCCCCATAAGAGAGGATACCAAGGATAGACAACTAGGTTGTCGGATCCCACACATACCAAGCATTTCCATCATACACACAATAGGTTCGATATGGGTAAATACAACATGGCATCACAACAAAACTCTATGACTCAAAGTATTTATTCATTAGGCTCCGAGGAGCCAGATATTACAGACATGGGTCTGATGACCCAACATTCAAGTCATACAAGCAACAAACACATGCGGAAGCTTAACTTGTCTGAGTACAAACACTACAAATGAAAAAGGCCGAGAAGCTTGACCGTCTACAAGACCCTCCCAAGGGTACAAGATCGTAGTTGAGGTAACAAGCTAAACGTCGAAGTCCACACGGAACTGCTAGCGAGACTGAAGTCTCTCTGCAAAACATAAATTAAGCAAATGTGAGTACAAATGTACCCAGCAAGACTTACATCAGAACTAACTACATATGCATCATTATCAACAAAGGGATGGTGGGGTTTAACTGCAGCAAGCCAACTTTGACTCAGTGGCTAACCTGAACTACTACTACAAGTAACTCTTTTGAGGTGGCACACACGAGTCCAAATATTCACCAATCAATACACCACTATGGATCCGCTCCCGTCTCCCTACGAGAACGCCATCCATAGCACTCACGCTTATCTTGCGCATTTTAGAGTATCCACTTTCACTTGTCTATGAACTGTACAAGCAACCTAGAAGTCCTTTACCGCAGACACGGCTATTCGAATAGATCATTTATAACCCTGCAGGGGTGTACTTCTTCACACAGGCTCTCGTCACTTACCACCATGTACACGTCGTGTATCTCGGCAACCTTCAAGCGGAAGCCTGGCGAGGGAGTCGGCCATGACCTGACTAACTACACAAGTCTCTAGTCTAGGTTTATTGCCTATTCGGGTTCCATTCGCGAGGAGATCCGGCCGGGGTTTCGTTCACAGCCCCAAACGATGTGTGCAGGGTTCCCGAGACACCAAACGGGTGACTCAGTACACCGGGCCACGGTGTATCTACCACATCATAGCCCACCCCGGGGGTCAGCGCTACGCATGACCTCCAACACATATCCTACAAACACCAGAAACTAGTTGCAACTCCTAGACAGAGATCAAGGCGATTAATAAGTCGAGAGAGTCAATTAAGGATCCCAATGTGTGGTAGTAGCTGTTCATGGATGACAAACTCAGAACTCAGTTCCCGAGGACGGTTTCAATGAGACAACCCACCATGTACTCCTACATGGCCTCTCACCGCTACCTTTACCAAATCGTGTTCACACACTTGCTGACACACAGTAGGACATGTTCATCACCATTCCAATTCATCCCCGATGAATCAGACCTGGCTCAACTCTAAGTAGTAGCAGGCATGACAAACAAGCATGAATGAGTAGGCACATCAGGGCTCAAACAACTCCTACTCATGCTAGTGGGTTTCATCTATTTACTGTGGCAATGACAGGTCATGCAGAGGAAAGGGGTTCAACTACCGCAACAAGTAACAGTTGAATCATTGTTGTCCTAATGCAGTAAAAGAGAATAGGAGCGAGAGAGTGGGAATTTATCAGAATGAAAAAGGGGTTTTTGCTTGCCTGGCACTTCTGAAGATAGTATAGCTCTTCATCGGTGTCATCGAACTCATCATCGGAACGTTGTCTACTCAGAGGGGACAATTACCGGCAAACAAGGAAGAACACAATCAATGCAATGCTCAATATGATGCATGATTAGCACATGGCAAAATGAGTGTGTTGGGCTAATGCAACTACAACCAGCCGGGTTTGAGTCATTTTGAACCAAAGGTTCAACCCCAAACTCATCTTATGAATTTAAATAGTGATTTATCATGTTTTGATATAAACAACTGGGTTAAGTTTCTTTAACATGCATGAAACTAGTACAGATGGACATATTGGATTTTTTTGATCATTTTTCATATATAAAACTTTTCATTTGGAGTTATAGATTATTTTCTATGAATTTTAGAAGTTTCAGCTATTTTCTGAAATTTCCTGAATTATTTTAAATCCAGAAAATCCTTTACTACGTCAGCATGACGTTTGAGTGATGTCAGCAGGTCAACCGATCGGTCCAGGTCAAACTTGACTGGTGGGGCCCGCGCGTCAATGGCACAGTTAACTAACAAGATTTAATTAAACCTAACTAAACCAATTACAGGCACTGGGCCCACTGTCAGCGACTCTAGGGGGTTAGTTAGGCGCTAATGACAGTGCCACGTCAGCGGTCGCCGAGGTTAGTCACCGGCGACCAAACATAGCGGTGGAGGCACTCGGAACAGCGCCACAGATGTCGGCTGGGCACGTGGCTTGGTCCTACGGCCAGCTAGAAGAGTGCCGCGTCCAGCGGTGACGGTGGTTGAGCGTGCGGTAGCCGGGAACGACGCCGACGAGCGTTTGGGCGGCGGCCGGAGCTCGGGTTAGTTGTGGGTTTGGTGTTGCAGTGCGCAAACGAACCAACTAACGCGCTAGCCATGCTCTTGAAGCCTCGAGCTTGTTGGACGCTGGTGCGCGACCAAATGGTCATTGAAGTGACGCCGACATCGAGCTCGTGCGGCGGTGGGTTTCGGCCTTGATGGAATCATCGGCCAGAGCGAGCAAAAGATAACGGGGGTAGGGGCGAACGATGGCGGGGGTCACAGTGGGTCGGTTGGAGGGCCAACAGCTCGGGGGAGACGTCGGAGGTGGCGAGCGGGCGCCGGCAATCTCGGTCGTCCAAGGTTGAAGAAGAGGGCTATGCAGACACTGCGGTGCGTCCCCGGTTGCATGGATCGTTGAGGAGGAATACAGAGCCGCGTCAGTTCTCCTGGACACGCTTGATGGGCGAGGGAGGCCCGGTGGCCGCGGTGAATGGTGTCGGCGGCGACGAGCTCCGCTCGGTGGTCCTCGAGGGAGAGGGGCAAACGAGGGAGAGACACGAGAGAGAGAGAGAGGGAGAGTGACCAGGGGGTTGTGTGGCGCTCAAAGGTGCATCGAGTTAGCGGCGGAAGCAGGAGGTGTTGCGGCGCGTGGCCAGTGTGCAGTGAGCACGCGCTCGTCCTTCTGTCTAGGGAGGAAGACAACAGGGGTGTTGCGGTGGTGGGTTGGGCCGGTCAATTGGACCGCCAGGTAGGTTTGGGCCAGGTAAGTTTTCTCTCTCTCATTTCTTTCTGTTGTCTAATTTCTGCTATAGGTTTTGAGCTTTAGGACAGATACTATGGCATTTCCTAAAATCCTGGAAATAATCATGGACACTTCCTGAATTATTTCAGTGGCCCACAAATAATTCCAGCATTATTTGAGAACTTAAATTATTTATAGTATTTAAATGCCCAAAGTCAAATACAATATGATTTTATTCAAAAGTCCAGGAATGACCTAGAAATATGTTCATCATTTTTGGCAGAGGTTTTCACCTTTATCAGAAATCATGAACATTTTCAAAGGGCATTTTGGGTTCATTGAAAATGATTTTATGTTGAACCTATTTGATTTGATCTGGTGCTAGGGTTTGATCAATCCCCATTTCAATTTCTGAAAAAATTAAAACATGATGCAGCACGCTAATGCAAGCACTAAGAATTACCAGAACTAGGGATGTGACAGGGAGCACCTCTGCGATTGTTACAACCGAGTCATCCGGACATGTACCTCAGACGGGTGAAGCCCAAAGCTAGCGTTCTTAAGGGAATAATTGGTCGGCGGTCAAACGATGAACTGCCTTCGTTGCAATATAAACTCTCAAAATATAAAAACTCCTATGATTCTTTCGCATCACAGCTTAGGCATGCATAAATAACGCATACTGACCTAGGGAGAGGAACCCTTAATGGAACTATTCTCTCTGGAAGATGTTTCTTACATTAAAAAGTAATATATCATAACTCCCCGAATACAATTTGTCTGTTCAAGCACTATGACCGGATTGCCTGGTTTCCGAACATACTTCGTGTTTCCCACAGGTATAGTATTCGGAAACACTCCAACCCTTGGGTTTCGGAGGTAGAAGCGGAAGGTTTGCCATGACAATCTTTCCCAGTTCGGACGGAGATAAGTTTGGTGATAAAATACATTGTTGCATGGAATCAAGCGCCTACTCTTTATCTATCCCATCTATCAGGCTATCGAGTTTACAATCCTGTTGTGAAAATTTGGCGACTGTCTTTACTTGGTCGTACACCAAGGTAACCAGAATTTCCTGTCCGTCTGGTCCTCGAGGTCCAACCCAGGCCATATGATTCGGATGAAGTCCGGTATACCGCATTTTCACCATGGCCGAGGCTTCTCGTGCACCTTCTCGACATGCTGATGCCTTCCATAGCTCAAAACAAAGACGAGCTCCCTTGAATAAATTCACGAGCTCCTCCATCATTCCTGGAGGAGAATCGGATGGCCATAAAGCCTTAGCCATGTTCCTCATTGCTTTTTGAGCTCACTCATGCACTTTGGATAGCTCTTGCAGCAAGTCATTGAAATCCGGACACTTCTCCCTCGGGTCGCCCAGTTAACAAACCTACAGGAACAAACCTCGTAAAACTTTCCATCAGGGGACCATTTGAAAGTTAGGTTCAAGGACATACTAAATATGCCGCCTTTCAGCTTTATGTTCTCCTTCAAGGCATCCGACAGTTGGGCTCTTACGTCCTTTAGCTCTTCGGGTTGCTTGATGTTTGCATCCTATAGTTTTTTCTTATCATTAATGGTCCGTGTTAATACATGTTGACTAGCGGCTTCTTGCCCTTCAGCATGTTGTTTGTCCGCCTGAGCAGCCTTTAGCCTCTCCTCTGGTCTGCCAATCCTGCTGCTGTAAACAAACAATGCATATTTAAAAATCATTGTCAGCGCAGAAACGTATTTTCCGGACACTGTTTTGCTTACCATCTGGTGCCTTCTTGGATTTCTTCAAATTTTTCAGTTCGGCGGTGATAACAGTTAACTTGGTCCAACATTCTTCAAGCTCCTTGGACATCATGTTATTTTTCTCCGTGAGTACCTGATGATATAACGACCCTTAAATCAGTTGGGCCAACTGCTTCAAGTCTCGGGGGCTACTAGCACATGATTATAGAATCTACACGAATATTTTACCCACATATCCTTTGAAAGCTGGTGAGTGGCTCTGGCAAGTCCATCCCGAGCAGCTCAGATATATGCATTCGCAGAGCTGAGGGCATTGAACGCCTCTTCGGTGAAACTTGGGTCACGCATGGCCTCTTTTTGCCGCCGATGATTCATCGCGCTCTCCACTTCGGAGTTGGTGACGGATACATTATCTGAATCCTCTTGGAGATGACAATCCGGCATTGTGCCCGTATCAATCCTAGTCCTTGTGGCAGGGCCTGGGGCCGGATAGGTCGATGTATGGCCGGCGAGATCCCCAGATATAGTCCGGCGTATGCTCTTCCTAAAAAATGGCCCAGCGGAAAACGTCACAATTCAATCTATCCGCCGAGTGCATGTTAAAAACTATACCTCTTTGGTGAAGGAAGGGGCCCGGTAGTATCACCTTTTGCCCTTCTTTTCAAAGACTCGCCCTGTGCCGGCGTCTCCTTCTTAGAGGACGCCTCTGATACAGCTCGGCGTGACAAGCATCTCCCCTTCGAAGCATGAGTCAGTGCGTTAGGTGAGGCGCAATGGGAAAACTCTTTTGGAGGGGACGTCTCCTGGGTACTTACCTGGGAGGAGGGGAGATGGCCGGGGTAATCGGCTATAATGGCCACTTCTGTGCCATCGTAGCTCGCCTGATAAAAGACCCCCTCCTTAAGTTCTATAAATATATCCGGATATTCTTCATATCCGGGATCCACATCTTGGACATGGTCCTCTGGCTGTGGAGCGGGGCTGTATACCCCCTCGACGACCTTTCTCCACTCCTATTAAAAGTAGTCGGATTAAATTCGGCTGGCATCACTCAGGAAAGAGATTGAGTGAGGCCAATAATCAAAAAACTCACCCAGTCGATGGGGTTATATATGGAAAAACATTCCCGACATTTCAAGATAGTGAAGTCTTCCTTCTCCCCTTTGTAAAGGTCAGCTAAGATGGTGGCCAGGGCGGCAAAATTGTCTGGACCCTTGCGTAGGCAACGAGATGCATCGTCCTCCCCATTATAATTCCACATAGGAAAGCCTTAGATTGGAGCGGCTGAACGCATCATGTTATTGAAATCACCATTACCTCGATTATAGACAGTCCGGAGTTGGCAAGTACTCTAATCTTGCTTGCTAGTCTCTCGACCTCTGCACCATCTTCTTCCTCGAGGCTTCTGGGACGCCAATGTAACACCCAAGATGCGGCTATATCTCCTATGTGTCGAGGCACGACTTAGAGGCATAACCACATTTTGGTATGATCGCAAGAAGGGTCATATTCACACATTCCCATGTGAATTAACAAGGAAGTAAATAGTTGGCTTACAATCGCCACATCACACAATGATCACATTATTCAAACATCATTCAGAGTACACACATGGTCCGACTACAGACGGATCCAAATGAAAAGAACATAACCACCCGACTATGCCCGATCGGCCCTAGTAGGAACCACTACTGATCATCGGGGTATGTCACGTACATACGCCCACTCTCTTCATCAAACTCCCTTTGGAGCTCCTAGCCATCTCCTGCATCGAACTCAGCTGTACCTGCACCTGTTTGTGTAGTAAACTGTGAGCCACGAGGACTCAACAATCTTGTTCCCAGGTATCAAAACTACCAAAGCTTTTAGGTGGGGAGAAGTTATCAAGTGGGGTTGTGGCAAGCGCTAAGCATATATGTGGTGGCTAGCTTATGAATTTTCAGAGCGAGAAGAGAAGCTATGCCAACGATCATAAACTAGTCATGATCACTAGATGATCCTGTCTACCTACGAGTCATTCATAACCCAGCCGTGTTCTCTTCCCGAACTCCCTCGAAAAGAGACCATCACAGCTACTCACACGGTAGTGTATTTTATTTGAGTTTTTGTGACAAGTTGTCTACAACCGGATATTAACAAATTCCCATCCGCCACATAACCGTGGGCACGGCTTTCGAAAGATCACAACTCTGCAGGGCTGTCCCAACTTAGCCCATCACAATCTCTCACGATCAGCAGAGGTAAAACCTCTTATCTTAGGGACAACCCGATCA
The DNA here is from genome assembly GCF_018294505.1 of Triticum aestivum. Classification (NCBI taxonomy): domain Eukaryota; kingdom Viridiplantae; phylum Streptophyta; class Magnoliopsida; order Poales; family Poaceae; genus Triticum; species Triticum aestivum. The sequence goes on from NC_057812.1 coordinate 481,712,853, forward strand.
GACTGGGAATCCCTGTGCACAAGATATTTCGACAATGGTAAAACAATTCCAGCAAGACCATCTGACGTGCCAACACCCCGATAGGATCCGCACGTATCTCGTCTCAGGCCACGATCAGATATGTCAGCCTATAGGTATATACCAAATACCTCGGGTTTCCCCGAGGCGGCCCCGCAGTCTGCCCGATTTGGACCAACACTCATGAGGAGCACTGGCCCGGGGGTTGATTAAGTGTCCTCGGGTGCTATCCGGTACCTATGCAAGTTTTAGTTGTTATGCAAATGGTAAAAACCAATGTTGGGCCTTGCTGGAGGAGTTTTATTCAAATCGAACTATCAAGGGGGGCCCATAAACCCCAACCATGTTAGGAACGCAAAATCAAGGAACATAAAACCGGTTTATCGGTTCTTAAGGTGGCATGAGTGGAACAAAACACCGAGCAAAAGGCCAAGCCTTCCACCCATTGCCAAGTATATAGGTGCATTAATTTAAAGAAGAGATATTGTGATATTCCCAAAATATCCAAGTTCCGACATGGAGCAATCTTCAACTTTACCTGCAACTAACAACACGATAAGACATGGCATCCATTGCATCAACCTTAGCTTTGTCCACTTCAATACCTCTTTCAGAAATTTTATGACCCAAGACAATACCTTCATTAACCATAAAGTGTCACTTCTCCCAATTCAAGACAAGATTTGTTTGTTCACATCTCTGCAAAACTCGATCAAGATTGCTTAAACAATCATCAAAAGACTCCCCATAAACAGAGAAGTCATCCATGAAAACCTCAACAATCTTTTCACAAAAGTCAGAGAATATAGAAATCATACATCTTTTAAAGGTAGCAGGTGCATTACATAAACCGAAAGGCATATGTCTATAAGCATAGGTTCCAAAGGGACAAGTAAAAGTGGTCTTTTCTTGATCAGTTTGAGAAACATGTATTTGTGAAAAACCAAAATATCCATCAAGGAAGCAAAAATGTGTGTGCTTAGATAATCTTTCAAGCATTTGATCAATAAAAGGCAGAGGGTAATGATCTTTTGTAGTTGCTTTGTTTAATTTTCTAAAATCAATTACCATTTTATTCTCTATAGCAATTCTTTGTGGAATAAGTTCATTTTTATCATTAGGAACAACAGTTATACCTCCCTTCTTAGGGACACAATGAACAGGACTCACCCATCTACTATCAGTTATACGATAGATTATACCTGCTTCTAGAAGTTTTAATATTTCCGTTCTTACCACTTCTTTCATCTTCGGGTTTAACCGACGTTGGTGATCAACAACGGGTTTAGCGTCAGGTTCTGTATTAATTTTGTGCTGACATATAGTGGGACTAATGCCCTTTAAATCATCAAGAGTATATCCAATAGCAGCTCGGTGCTTCCTTAAAACTTTCAATAATCTTTCTTCTTCATGTTCTGAAAGGTTAGCATTGATAATAACATGATATATCTTCTTTTCATCAAGATAAGCATATTTAAAAGTGTCTGGCAATTGTTTTAATTCAAACACAGGATCACCTTTAGGTGGAGGAGGACCTCCTAGAGTTTCAATAGGAAAATTGTGTTTAAGCAGAGGACGTTGTTTAAAGAAAATCTTATCTATTTCATTTCTTTCATGCATATGTAAATCATTTTCATGGTCTAGCAAATATTGTTCTAAAGGATCAGTAGGTGGTACAACAATAGAAGCAAGACCAATTAATTCATCCTTACTAGGAAATTCTTTTTCATGAAGCTTTCTACTATACTTGGAAAAATTAAACTCATGAGACTCATCACCAAAACTAACACCGACAATTTGCTTGTCACAATCTATTCTAGCATTAACAGTGTTCAAGAAAGGTCTACCAAAGATAATGGGGCAAAATTCATCTTGTGGGGAACCAAGAACAAGAAAATCAGTAGGGTATTTTATTTTCCCACACAAGACTTCAACATCTCTAACAATCCCAATTGGTGATATAGTGTCTCTATTAGCAAGTTTAATAGTAACATCTATGTCTTCTATCTTTGCGGGTGCTATGTCATTCATAATTTCTTGATATAATGTGTAAGGAATAACACTTACACTGGCACCTATGTCACATAAACTATGATAACAATGATCTCCTATTTTAACTGAGATGACGGGCATGCCAACAACATGTCTATGTTTATCTTTTTTATCAGGTTTGGCAATTCTAGCAGCTTCTTCACAGAAGTAAATAACATGCCCTCCATATCTTATTCCAAGAGATCTTTAACCATAGCAATACTAGGTTCTACTTTGATTTGTTCATCAGGTTTAGGTGTTCTAATATAGCTCTTGTTAACCACAGTTGAAACTTTAGTATGTTCCTTTATCCTAACAGGGAAAGGTGGCTTCTCAATATAAGCATAAGGAACAACTAGGTCAACATTGTAAAGTATAGTTTCTTCTTTAACTGGCACCGGTTCTTTGATTTCTTCTTTAATAGGTGGGTGATATTTAAACCACTTCTCTTTAGGGAGATCAACATGAGTAGCAAATGATTCACAAAAGGAGGCAACTATCTCAGAGTCAAGTCCATATTTAGTGCTAAACTTTTGAAAAGCATCGATATCCATAAAAGATTTAACACAATTATACTTAAGCTTAATACCTGACTCTTTACCTTCATCGAGTTCCCAATCTTCTGAGTTGCGTTTAATTCTTTCCAAAATATCCCACCGGAATTCAATAGTATTCATCATAAAAGAACCAACACAAGAAGTATCAAGCATGGTTTGATCATTACGAGAAAGCCGAGCATAAACGTTCTGGATAATAATTTCTCTGGAGATCTCATGATTGGGGCATGAATATAACATTAAATTAAGCCTCCCCCAAGCTAGAGCGATACATTCTCCTTCACGAGGCCAAAACTTATATATATATATATATATATATATATAATTCCGATCACAATGAACTAGATGCATAGGATAATTTTTTTGGTGGAACTCCAATTTTAAACGATTCCAATTCCAAGATCCAATATCATCGCATAGCCTATACCATGCCAATGCTTTTCTCTTCAAAGATAAAGGGAAAACCTTTTTCATAACTTCATCTCCGGGTAAACCTGCAAGCTTAAACAATCCACTACATATATCAAGTGCATATCAGGATGTTCGGTTCCATCTCCTACATAAGGATTAGCTAGCAGTTCTTTTATCATACCCGAAGGAATTTCATATTCAATATTTTTCAGTAGGTGCATTAGGTTGAGGGGTAGCTAATTGTGGTTCCAGTCGAGGTGAAGATACCCCGAAAAAAACCCTCAAAGGATTGTTTTCCATAGTAACAAGTGACAATAAATTTTAGCACACTATATATAAATGTCTCCTTACCAATTTCCACTTACCAAAGGCGCTTCACTCCCCAGTAACGGTGCCAGAAAATAGACTTGATGACCCACAAGTATATGGGATCAATTTTAGATCTTTTTGATAAGTAAGAGTGTCGAACCCAATGAGGGGCAGAAGGAAATGACAAGTGGTTTTCAGCAAGGTAATGTCTGCAAGTGCTGAAATTATAAGTAGCAGAGTAGTTTGATAGCAAGATAATTTTTGACGAGCAAGTAACGATAGTAGTAACAAAAGTGCAGCAAGGTATCCCAATCCTTTTGAGGCAAAGGACAGGCCAAAATGGTCTCTTATGATAAGCAAAGCGTTCTTGAGGGTACACGGGATTTTCATCTAGTCACTTTCACCATGTTGGTTTGATTTGTGTTTGGTACTTTGATAATTTGATATGTTGGTGGACTAGTGCTTAGGTGTTGTTCTTACTTGAACAAACCTCCTACTTATGATTAACCCTCCCGCAAGCATCCACAACTACGAGAAAAGTACTAAGAATAAATTCTAACCATAGGATTAAACTTTTGGATCCAATCGGTCCCTTACGGAATAACGCATAAACTGGGGTTTAAGCTTCTGTCACTCTCGCAACCCATCATCTAATTGCTACTCCACAATGCATTCCCTTAGGCCCAAACCCAAATATGGTGAAGTGTCATGTAGTCGACATTCACATGACACCGAGAATCACAACATACATATTATCAAAATATCAAACACATATCAGGTTCACATGATTACCTGCAACATGATTTCTCCCATGACCTCAAGAACAAAAGTAACTACTCGCAAATGATAATCATGCTCAAGATCAGATGGGTATTAAATAGCATATTGGATTTGAACATATAATCTTCCACCAAATAAACCATATAGTAATCAACTACAAGATGTAATCAACACTGCTAGTCACCGACAAGCACCACTCCATAGTTCCGGTAACAAGATTGAATACAAGAGATGAACTAGGGTTTGAGATGAGATAGCTCTGTTGAATATGTTGTTGGAGATTGCCCTCTCCATGGTGGGAGAGTTGTTGGTGATGATGATGACGACGATGATTTCCCCCTCCGGGAGGGAAGTTCCCCTGGGGGAATCGCTCCGCCGGAGGGCAAAAGTGCTCCTGCCCAAGTTCCACCTCGAGACGGCGGCGCTTTGTCCTGAAAGGCCTCTCCTTTTTTTCTAGGTCAAAATGACCTATATACCAGAAGATGGGCACCGGAGGTGGGCCTGGGTGAGCACAACCCACCAGGGCACGCCTGGGCTCCCTGGCGCGCCCAGGTGGGTTGTGCTCACCTGGTGGCCCCCCTTTGGTAGTTATTTGCTCCAATATTCCTCAAATATTTCATAAAAAATCTCCATGAAGTTTTAGCTTGTTTGGAGTTGTGCATAATGGGTGGCCCGACATAGCTTTTCCAGGTCCAGATTTCCAGCTGCCGGAATTCTCCCTCTTTGTGTGTACCTTGCATATTATGAGAGAAAAGGCATTAGAATTACTCCAAAAAGCATTATTATGGACAAAAACATCATAAATAACAGTAATAAAACATGATGCAAAATGGACGTATCAGACCTCAGCCATAAGATAACAAGATTATTTTTTTACTGATCACTTGAACCGGGGTTTCTCACCGCCGCATAAAAAATCTTCCCTGATGTTCTGCATTTCTTTCAACTTCATCCTCAAGACATCAGACCCAATTCTGTCTCAAATATCTGCAATTTCCAAGTCTCCCGCAAAGTGTATCTTCAAGAGGAACCCAATGTCAAACTCTTTAGAGAATATTTTTATTTGAACCGCCAGAATGAGTTCACTGATGGACCCATCTTAGAACTTGGGGGAGTCTCAATTCAGAATGAAGAGACGACATTTTTCCTTCTGCTGTGCTTCCAAGTCATCCTAAAGACTGGAATCAAACTTGGTTGTATTGCCAAGATACATCCCCAGCTGAAGAAAACCCCTTCCAGGGTTATGGCGACCACCGTCTCAGTGCAAAGCACCCTCTTCCAGACCGGCTTACTACTGCTGAACGAGCCAAGTATATGCCTACCTTTTCAAAGGTTATAGCGTTGTTGGCCAATGGATTATTTGGTGTCGACCTGGTCTGTTGTTGGCTGGCTTGGAGGATCATACCTTCGAGCCGTCGGCCCGGGTTAGTGTGCACATATGAGATCCGCTGCGCCATTGCCCGGCATGTTTTTCTAATAAAGTGATCAATGATATGACAAAAACCCTTCTAGGGGAAAGCTTGGAAAGCTACAGCAAATTGGGCCTAAACCCCTTCTGCAAACTTAACACGCCACCTGATGTAAGTTCCTTAATCCTCTTATTGTGCCTCACTGTTTATATGATCTGCGTATCTCTTATCTTCATATGACTTACACAGGCTAAATCCGCCTTTTGGAACAAGAAGTATGACGAGAAAGCGGCCAAGAAAGCCAGGGCTAAGACTAAAGCCTTTAAGAAGAACAAGAAAAAATCCACCGCCTCAGAGCTTTTAAAGTTGGAGGAGGAGGATGAGTCGGAGGTAGACCTTGATTCCCTCGGCTCTTTTTTCAATTATCTTATTGACACTGATTGCTATCAGGATGACACGGAAACCAGTCAGGTGGGTGATGAAGAGGTAACTATTATTTCCTTTGACTCAGAGCCTTTGCCAAGACAGAAAATTCGACAAGTAACCCAGAAAGTGAGATTTTCTCACCCCTTAGCTTACTTGGATCCCAACTTTATTTTGAAGCAATAACATCATGAGAACCGGCGCAGAACTCGAACTTGTGGAGGCGGAGAACTACCCACTGGGTTACCCAACACACCAGCCCCATGCAAGCACCGGAACGAGGTGCCTCAAAATTCAAACTCTTTATATCCAAAAGTGGGTCTTATTCGCCAACCACTTCATCTTTACGACTCCAATTATCAGGGGACTTCTCATTCTTCCTCTGGTGATTCATCTCAGACCCAGCTGCCGGCTTTCAAAACTGCCCCTGGGTAATCCTTTATTTCAGCTATTTGCACATTTTTATACATATACTGACCCCTTCAATCCTCTTGCAGTGGAATAGCAAAGCCTAGCAAGAAGGCGAAAACAAACAAACCGGTCGAAGACCCCAAAACTCATGAACCGGAGAAGCAAGCACCAGTATCTGAAGCCTCCGTGCAACGCTCGGAGGAGCTTGCTAATGACCTGCCACCAGAGAATCCTGGCGCCTCCATTGATCATACAATTATCGACCCTTTGGGTGCTAAACCGCCAAGCCCAATCAAGCCTTCAGAGCCAAATACTGAAGAAGTCCTGATCACCGGCACTGGTTTCCAAGAACCGAGGAATCCCACTGTCCTAGCGAAACACTCTGCCAAAGAAGAATTGATTGAGAAATGCAAAGTCAAGTTTGACATGGCGAATTATTCTCATCTTAGCATCAGTGAAGTACTCTCCGGCTACCTCGGCCAAGTGCACACTAGCCGTGATCTTGAGATTGATATGGTCAAACAAATGCATCAAAAATATAAGGTACAAAGTTTTGATTCATCTGTTTAAGATATATTCCTTCAGCCCCCAAGCCTTAGTCATAGGAAAGATTGTATTGACTATGGCAAAGACTTCAACCATTATATCATAGAAAAATTTCAAGCCATAGCCACCCTGACCCGGATTATCTTGAAAAAGATGAACCGGATCAGTTAAATCATTGCCAAATAAAATCTTACCTTATAACCCTCACAGGCCGGGTTATCTTTGAAAAACGATGAACCGGATTAGTCTGTCACTCCCTCATAAAAGAAACTTTTTGCACCCATTAGCCCCCAAGTGCCAAGTGTTATTGCTTGCAAAGGGCTTGAGACTTTTTATGAATTTATGTTGTGACATAACTGTTGATAATTGTTTAACCTCTTACTTACATGAAGCCTCAACTCAATTTCAATCTCAATTGGCTGATTTAAAAAATCGACTTGAACTGCAAGAAGCTGAGACCCGGAAAGCCGACTCCAAGTTCAAATTTAGCTTGGATGAAGCAGAAAAGCTTAAAACCAGATTTAACACCGAGAAAGCCGCCTGGGATTAAGAAAAAACTACCCTGGTACAGAGAGCCAAAAATGCTAAAGCCTCTTTGCAAGAGGTCACCACAGAACTTACCGGCTTACAATGCCATATCACACAGATGACCTCCCCCATTTTTGGTTAGTAAGACTTAAATATTGTAATGAATTTCCACACTCCGGGAAGCCGCCTAGTGACTTAACCACATTATGTTATACAGGCCCCAGGAGTAGCAATCTTGGTCAAGAGATGCTGATAAAACTCAAGGCGGTTTACACACTGGTGGAACAATTATACACCGGTGCTCAGCGCACAATAGCCACCATCTCACCAACCAATCAAGCACCATCCCTTCTCAGTGATGTTTTAAGCAAACTTTCTGTCCTGCCCGCAAGAATTGAAGAAATCAAGCAGTCGGCTGCAAGAGCCAATGCCATTACGGCTTTAAGCCGGGCAAAGGCATGGCAGGCAGAATTATACATGGCCGAGCTAGCTACTGGCTGCCCCGGTTTCAAAGAGGATGAGTATCCCTTTGATAAGAAGGATTTTGTTGCTTGTGTGAAAGAGATGCGTTCGCTGGCGAGTCAACTCATTGAAGAAACAGACTTATCAAGATATCAGGCGGCTTATACAGCAGATAATCAGAAAATGCCAACGCCGACTTATAAAATTGTGGATCTTATCCCTCCAATCTGTAAGCATACTTTTGCTCCTGAAATCGATCCATCTGAACTTATTGATGATGAAGCTGAATTCCAAGACTTGACCGGCATCAATTGGTCATCTCCTAACTTCTAGATGATAGAGGAAGAAGAACCGGCACAGGATGACCCGGAAGCCTCAACCTGCCAAGACCAGGAAAATTGATCCGCTGGACGGCTCATAATCTGCATCATCAGACGTCGCCTAAAAAACACTTAATCATTTGGGCTCGTGGAGCCATGTAACAGACTAGTAAAACAATGATGTGTCGTGCCATCGGGCACATTTTTATCTTATGGAAAACGGATGGTACTTTTTCTTTTGCCATGAAAGATTATGGAAAGTAGATCATCTTATCTCATAATGCATCTGCACACACTGAAGAAAAAACGCACTGGCGGTTTTCGCCAGGGCGGGTCATAACGTCCAACATGATATGCTCTAGCAACTTAAAATCTCTAACTAGGGCGGTTTGAAAAAAACAAATATTTATTCAAATATGATATCATACATGTGGACCAGTAGCATATCAATGCTGTAAATATGTAAGTCTGCAAGCCGGAAGCTTGACAAGTTTACAAGAGTGCATCTCTATTCTGTTTTTGAAAAATTTCGTTTTATCCCATAAGCTGGCTCTCACGTGACATAAATCCGTTGTTTTAACCTTAACCAGTTCAAGGTCTTATTGAAAAGAGTAACTGGCAAGAGTATAAACGGGCCACATAGCGGAGATACTACGACAATGGGTGAGTTTATCCTAGCTTTCTGTAAGCCGGCTCTCACGTGACAAAGGCCGTCGTTTTAACCTTGACAAGTTCAGGGTCTTATTAAAAGAGTAACTGTCAAGAGTTTGGTGGGTCACCTAGCAGAGCAGCATCAAGCAAACAGGCAGGTTTAACTCAATGTTCGGCTTGGCAACCGGATCACATGGGTGTGAACAGCTATGCTCGGGGAGCTGGAAGCCCCCATGTGACCAATAAGGTGGCTGGAGGCCGGATCAAGATGGGTGAGCGAGCTATGTTCATTGAACAGGAAGCCCCCAAATGTCCAATAAGGTGGCCGGAGGCCGGATTAAGATGGGTGAGCGAGCTATTTTCACTGAACAGGAAGCCCCCAAATGTCTAATAAGGTGGCCGGAGGCCGGATCAAGATGAGTGAGCGAGGTATGTTCATTAAATAGGAAGCCCCCAAATGTCCAATAAGGTGGCCGAAGGACGGATCAAGATCGGTGAGCAAGCTATGTTCATTGAACAGGAAACTCCCAAATGTCCAATAAGGTGGCCAGAGGCCGGACAAGATGGGTGAGCGAGCTATGTTCATTGAACAGGAAGCCCCCAAATGTCCAATAAATCGACTTGAGAACCGGATCTCATGGGTGTGAACAGCTATGCTCAATGAGCAGGAAGCCCCCATGAGACCAATGAATTAGGGAACAAAGACTCAATTTTGCTGGAAACTGAAACGACAGAGGCCCTGAATTATCAGGGATGCCGGCTTTATTATACTAATCATAATATATACATTGGTAGAAGTATGTAAATCACCAAAGCCAGTAGCTCAGGTGTAATAATGCCGAAGATGAGCAATATTCCACGACTGGCAGGTATCCTCCGATGTGCACGAGTCCTTGTGGTCTCAAACATCGATAAGGTAGTATGACCCATTGTTTAGATTTTTGCTGACCACAAAGGGCCCTTCCCAAGGTGGGAATAACTTGTGCATGTCAGTTTGATCCTGGATGAGACGGAGCACCAAATCTCCTTCTTGAAAGGTCCGGGTTTTAACCCGGCGGCTATGATAACGATGCAAATCTTTCTGGTAAATCGCTGAACGAGCCGCCGCAAGGTCACGCTCCTCATCCAACGGGTCAAGAGCATCCTGACGTGTTTGTTCATTATCAGCTTCCACATAAGAAGCTACAGGGGGTGAGTCATGACAGGTGTCACTAGGGAGAACCGCCTCTGTTCCATAAACCATGAAGAAAGGCATGTAACTCGTAGATCTGTTGGGGGTAGTATTGATACTCCATTCCACTAAGGGAAACTCCTCAACCCAACAACCCGGCGTCTGCTTCAGAGGGACCATAAGCCGGGGTTTGATGCCTGTCAAGATTTCTTTATTGGCTCTTTCAGCTTGACCATTGGACTGGGGGTGAGACACTGATGAAACGTCAAGCCGGATGTGCTCTTGTTGACAGAATTCTTTCATAGCACCATTAGACAGATTCGTGCCGTTGTCAGTTATAATGCTGTGAGGGTAACCAAATGGAAAATCACCCTTTTGATGAGTTGAATCGCCGTTGCTGCGTCACACTTACTGACCGGCTCTGCCTCCACCCATTTTGCAAACTTATCAACTGCCACCATGAGGTGAGTCTTTTTGTCCTTAAACCTTTTAAAAGGCCCAATCATATCCAACCCCCAAACCGCAAACGGCCAAGTAATTGGAATCACCCTCAATTCTTGAGCCGGCACATGAGCTTGTTTTGAAAATTTCTGACAACCATCACACTTGCTAACCAGATCTTCTGCATCAGCGTGAGTCATCAACCAGTAAAACCCATGGAGAAAGGCTTTAGCCACCAGAGACTTTGATCCGGCATAATGACCACAATCTCCTTCATGAATCTCTCATAGGATTTCACGGTCCTCATCGGGAGAAACACACCGCTAGAACACTCGTGTGACGCTGCATCGGTGTAACTCGCCATTGACGATGGTCATTGACTTGGACCGCCGGGTTATTTACCTGGCTAAAGTTTCATCCTCAGGCAATTCTCTTTGGGTCATATAAGCCAAACAAGGAACTATACAATCTGGGGTGGCATGAAGAGCCGCCACTAATTGTGCCTCCGGGTCAGGGATTGCAAGATCCTCTTCTGTTGGTAATTTAACTGAAGGGTTATGTAGGATATCAAGAAAAATATGAGGAGGCACGGCTTACACTGAGATCTAAGCTGGCTTAAAGCATCAACTACCTCGTTCTTTTTGCGATCAATGTGCTCCACCTAATAACCTTTGAAGTGACCAGCAATGGCGTCAACCGCCCGGCGTTAAGCCGCCATGAGTGGGTCTTTACAATCCCAAGTACCTGAAACTTGCTGAGCCACCACGTCTGAATCACCAAGGCACCTGACCCAGCTTAAATTCATCTCCTTGGCCACGCGTAGACCATGAAGCAAGGCTTCATACTCAGCTGCATTCTTAGTGCAAGGGAACATTAATCATAGCATGTAACAAAATTTATCACCATGCGGGAAGTCAAGATAAATCCAGCCTCTGAGCCCTCAAGCTGCCGAGACCCATCAAAATGGATTGTCCAGTAAGTGTTGTTCGGTTTATCCTTAGGCATCTGCAACTCTGTCCAGTCGTTGATGAAATCCACAAGAGCTTGAGATTTGATACTGTCCTTGGGGTATATTTCAACCCATGAGGTCCTAGTTCAATGGCCCATTTGGCAACTCGTCCTCTAGCTTCTCTGTTTTGAACTATATCACCTAAAGTGGCTGAACTAACCACAGTAATGGGATGACCAAGAAAATACTACTTCAATTTGCGACTGGCCATAAACACCCCATATACTAGCTTCTGCCAATGAGGATATCTTTGCTTTGACTCAATCGGAACTTCACTGACATAATAAACCAGCCTTTGAACCGTACATTCCTTACCAGGCTCCTTCCGTTCCACCACAACTGCAACACTGACGGCTCTGTTGTTTGCCGCTACATACAAGAGCAATGGTTCCTTCTCAATGGGAGCTGCGAGAACCGGCGGCTCAGCGAGCTGCTTTTTAAGCGCTTCGAGTGCCTCGTTGGCAATGATGTCTACTACACAACCTTCTTCTTGTAGACGTTGTTGGGCCTCCAAGTGTAGAGGTTTGTAGGACAGTAGCAAATTTCCCTCAAGTGGATGACCTAAGGTATATCAATCCGTAGGAGGCGTAGGATGAAGATGGTCTCTCTCAAACAACCCTGCAACCAAATAACAAAGAGTCTCTTGTGTCCCCAATACACCCAATACAATGGTAAATTGCATAGGTGCACTAGTTCGGTGAAGAGATGGTGATACAAGTGGTATATGGATGGTAGTTAATGGTTTTTGTAATCTGAAAATATAAAAACAGCAAGGTAACTAATGATAAAAGTGAGCACAAACGGTATTGCAATGCATTGAAACAAGGCCTAGGGTTCATACTTTCACTAGTGCAAGTTCTCTCAACAATAATAACATAATTGGATCATATAACTATCCCTCAACATGCAAGAAAGAGTCACTCCAAAGTCACTAATAGAGTAGAACAAACGAAGAGATTATTGTAGGGTATGAAACCACCTCAAAGTTATCCTTTCTGATCGATCTATTCAAGAGTCCATAGTAAAATAACATGAAGCTATTCTTTCCGTTCAATCTATCATAGATTTCGTACTAGAATAACACCTTAAGGCACAAATCAACCAAAACCCTAATGTCACCTAGATACTCCAATGTCACCTCAAGTATCCGTGGGTATGATTATACGATATGCATCACACAATCTCAGATTCATCTATTCAAACCAACATAAAGTACTTCAAAGATTGCCCCAAAGATTGTACCGGAGAGTCAAGACGAAAATGTGTGCCAACCCCTATGCATAGGTTCATGGGCGGAACCCGCAAGCTAATCACCAAAACATACATCAAGTTGATCAATAGAATACCCCATTGTCACCACAGGTATCCCACGCAAGACATACATCAAGTGTTCTCAAATCCTTAAAGACTCAATCCGATAAGACAACTTCAAAGGGAAAACTCAATTCATTACAAGAGAGTAGAGGGGGAGAAACATCATAAGATCCAACTATAATAGCAAAGCTCGCGATACATCAAGATCGTATCACCTCAAGAACACGAGAGAGAGAGAGAGAGAGAGAGAGAGATCAAACACATAGCTACTGGTACATACCCTCAGCCCCGAGGGTGAACTACTCCCTCCTCGTCATGGAGAGCACCGGGATGATGAAGATGGCCACCGGAGAGGGATTCCCCCCTCCGGCAGGGTGCTAGAACGGGTCTAGATTAGTTTTCGGTGGCTATGGAGGCTTCTGGCGGCAGAACTCCCGATCTATTATGCTCCCTCGAAGTTTTTAGGGTATATGGATATATATAGGAGGAAGAAGTACGTTGGTGGATCTCCGGGCTGTCCACAAGGCAGGGGGCGCGCTCAGGGGGGTGGGCACGCCCCCCACCCTCGTGGGCAGCCCGGGACTCTCCTGGTCCATCTCCGATACTCCGTGGGCTTCTTCTGGTCCAAAAATAAGTTCCGTAAAATTTCAGGTCAATTGGACTCCATTTGATTTTCCTTTTCGACGATACTCTAAGACAAGGAAAAACAAAAAAATGGCACTGGGCTCTGGGTGAATAGGTTAGTCTCAAAAATCACATAAAATAGCATATAAATGCATATAAAACATCCAAGGTTGATAATATAATAGCATGGAACAATAAAAAATTATAGATACGTTGGAGACGTATCAGCATCCCCAAGCTTAATTCCTGCTCGTCCTCGAGTAGGTAAATGATAAAAGCAGAATTTTTGATGTGGAATGCTACCTAACATATTTATCCATGTAATTCTTTATTATGGCAAGAATATTCAGTTCCATAAGATTCAAGACAAAAGTTTAATATTGACACATAAATAATAATACTTCAAGCATACTAACTAAGCAATTATGTCTTCTCAAAATAACATGGCCAAAGAAAGTTATCCCTACAAAATCATATAGTCTAGCTATGCTCCATCTTCACCACACAAAGTATTTAAATCATGCACAACCCCGATGACAAGCCAAGCAATTGTTTCATACTTTTGATGTTCTCAAACTTTTTCAATCTTCACGCAATACATGAGCGTGAGCCATGGACATAGCACTATAGGTGGAATAGAATGGTGGTTGTGGAGAAGACAAAAAGGAGAAGATAGTCTCACTTCAACTAGGTGTATCAATGGGCTATGGAGATGCACATCAATAGATATCAATGTGAGTGAGTAGGGATTGCCATGCAACGGATGCACTAGAGCTATATGTGTATGAAAGCTCAAAAAGAAACTAAGTGGGTGTGCATCCAACTCGCTTGCTCACGAAGACCTAGGGAATTTTGAGGAAGCCCATCATTGGAATATACAATCCAAGTTCTATAATGAAAAATTCCCACTAGTATATGGAAGTGACAACATAGGAGACTCTCTATCATGAAGATCATGGTGCTACTTTGAAGCACAAGTGTGGTAAAAGGATAGTAGCATTGCCCCTTCTCTCTTTTTCTCTCATTTTTTTATTTTTATTTTTTATTTGGGCCTTTTCTCTTTTTTATGGCTTTTTTCTTTTTCTTTTTTATTTTTTGTCCGGAGTCTCATCCCGACTTGTGGGGGAATCATAGTCTCCATCATCCTTTCCTCACATGGGACAATGCTCTAATAATGATGACCATCACAATTTTTTTCTTACAACTCAAGAAATTACAACTCGATACTTAGAACAAGATATGACTCTATATGAATGCCTCTAACGGTGTACCGGATGTGCAATGACTCATGAGTGACATGTATGAAAGAATTATGAACGGTGGCTTTGCCACAAATACAATGTCAGCTACATGATCATGCTTAGCAATATGACAATGATGGAGCGTGTCATAATAAATGGAACGGTGGAAAGTTGCATGGCAATATATCTCGGAATGGCTATGGAAATGCCATAATAGGTAGGTATGGTGGCTGTTTTGAGGAACATATATGGTGGGTGTATGATACCGGCGAAAGGTCCGTGGTATTAGAGATGCTAGCAATGGTGGAAGGGTGAGAGTGCGTATAATCCATGGACTCAACATTAGTCATAAAGAACTCACATACTTATTGCAAAAATCTATTAGTTATCGAAACAAAGTACTACATGCATGCTCCTAGGGGGATAGATTGGTATGAAAAGACCATCGCTCGTCCCCGACCGCCACTCATAAGGAAGACAATCAATAAATAAACCATGCTCCGACTTCATCACATAACGGTTCACCATACGCCCATGCTACGAGAATCACAAACTTTAACACAAGTATTTCTCAAATTCACAACTACTCAACTAGCATAACTCTAATATCACCATCTTCATATCTCAAAACAATTATCAAGTATCAAACTTCTCATAGTATTCAATGCACTTTATATGAAAGTTTTTATTATATCCCTCTTGGATGCGCATCATATTAGGACTAAGTTGTCACATCCATAGTTCTGGTATGACCTAGACTAGCTAGTCATTTGTGCATCATGTTTAAATTCCATTTAAAATTGAAATGGGGATTTGTGAAACCCTCAGAATCATTCTGGAAATGACCCAAATAAAGAAATTGCTCTAAAAGGGTCCAAGAAAATGCTCATGTTGCTCTCTGAAAAATCTTCGACAGAGATAAAATTCAAACCAACATTTTCAGGAGCTCATAAGTATTTGTTTTGGACTTTTGGAATTAATTCAATAATTATTTGCATTGGATTTATATTTGAATTATTTCAATTATGATCCAATAACTCTGAAAGTTTGCAAGTGGCCTTGAATACTTTTAAACAGGCCACATAATTAATTTCAGAAGTTTATGAAATGATTTGGTACAAAAATTAAATCAAAACAAATGTTAGAAAATAGAAAAGAAAAGAAATGAAAAAACCTACCTGGACCTTACCTGTGGCCTGGCACTGTGCAGCCCAACTAGCCAGCCCGGCCCATCCCCACCTCCCCTGTCGTCTTCCTCCTTTTGCCAGGAGGACGAAGGGCGCGTGGTCACCGCGCGCGAGCACACGCCGGCCACCTCCTGCTTCCCTGCTCGCCGCTGGAGGCACCCAATGACGCCACGCGCCCCCCTCGGACCCTATCACTCTCCCCAGTCCCCTCCTCTCCTCTCCCTCGCTTTCTCGCTCGCAACCGAGTGCATTCGTCGCCGCCGTTCACCGTTGCCGTAGCCACCGCCTCCCCCTCGCCCTCTCCCCGTGCTCAGAACCTCTGCCACATCGCCGGCTACCTCCTCGCCGAGCCACGCACCTCCGGACGGCCTCCATCGTCGCCATCGTCGTCTTCTTCACCGCCGGCCGCCGTGGATCCCCACCGCCCGTTTTCCGCCGTCTCCGCCTCCCCGAGCTCGCCGAGAAGCTCTTCGTGACCGCAGTGAGCCCCTGAGCATTTTCCCCCTCTACCCATGGTCGAATTTCTCGCTGCAACGCCAATGACCGCGAGTCCCGTATGCCGCCGCCGCACGAGCTTGTCGCCGACGAGGCTCCGGTGACCAAATGGTCTCGTGCGTGCCTCTGTTGGGTTCGTGAGCTCTCGTAGAACATGTAGGTGCAAACCACTGGTCCTCCCGCGCGCCGTGTCGTCGATTCCGGCGACACCCGAGCTTCGGCCGCCGCCCAGCTCGCCGCTGCCGCCGCTATAGACCACCTCGCGCCCTCTCACTGCCACCGCTGGATGCGCACGAGCTCCAGCTAGCCGTAGAGGCCAACCGCGTCGCAAACCGCCGCCTGTAGCGCGAGCCCGAGCAACTCCGGCGAGCCTCCGCCGCGATATGTGGTCGCCGGTGCTTAATCCGGTGACGCTGACGTGGCAAGATTAGTTTAGGACTAATCCCCCCATTAGTGACACTGACAGTGGGCCCTGGCGCCTTAATCTTTTAAGTTTAATTAGAAATAACCCCCTATTTAACATGTGACACTGACGTGTGGACCCCACACGTCAGGTTTGACCTGATCAGCCCCGTTGACTCGCTTACGTCATGCTAACGTACTGCTGACGCAATATATCATTTTCTGGTATTAAAATAAATCAGGAAATTCCAGAAAATGATATAAACTTCAAAAATTCATAGAAATTCAACCGTAACTCAGATTGAAATAATTTATATATGAAAAATTATCAGAAAAATTCAATCTATCCATCTGTACCATTTTCATGCATGAGAAACCAACCTATACATGCTGTATATATGAAAACACATGAATGGCTTATATAAAGAGCTTATTTTGGAGATGCATTCGAATCTTTGGTTCAAACGGATTTCATCCAAATAAAAGCTAGTTGCATTAGCTCAATCAGCATCACATATTCATGCCATGATCATGCATCGTATTGTTGCATATGGTTGTGTACTGATTATCGACACCGTTCCTTATCGATAGGTCCTGCTCCGGAGACCGGTCCAGAGTACCTGTCAGAGGAGCAGTGCCCCCTGTTGATCTACCAGGCAAGCAAACCCCCTTGTTCATTCCGATAGAATCCTACTCTCTCGCTCCTGCTCTCAATTATTGCATTAGGACAACAATGATTCAACTACTACTTTGTGCTGCGGTAGTTGAACCCTTTCCTCTGCATGACCTGTCATTGCCACAGTAACTAGTTGAAACCCACTAGCATGTGTAGGATTTGATTGAAGCCATTGTTGTGTTCCTACCATGCCATGCTTGCTATTGCTTAGAGTGTGTCAGGTCTGATTCATTGGGAATGAATTGGAGTACAGTGCTATGTTCTGAAGTTGAGAGTTAAGCGTGTGAACACGATTTGGAAAAGGTAGCGGTGAGAGGCCATGTAGGAGTACATGGTGGGTTGTCTCACTAGAACCGTCCTTAAGCACTGAGTTCTATGTATGTTGTCCAATGACTCGATACTACCACACATTGGGTTCCGGTAACTCGACCCCTCTCGACTTATTAACCAACTTGATCTCTGTCCAGGAATCGCAACTAGTTTCTGGTGTTTGTAGGTAGTGTTAGTAGTCTACCAAGTGGCACCCGGCCAGGTGGGCTTGGGATAGACTAAGCACAGTGGCACGGTGTACCAAGTGGCACCCGGATGGTGGGCTTGGGAACCCTTCTCACATCGTTTGGGGCCGTGAGCGACACCCCGGCCGGATCTCCTTGCGGATGGAACCCGAATAGGCGATAAACCTGGATGAGAGACTTGTGTGGTTAGTCAGGTCATGGCCGACACCCTCGCTAGGCTTCCGCTTGAAGGTTGCCGAGGTACATGACGTGTACATGGTGATAAGTGGTGAGAGCGTGTGTGAAGAAGTACACCCCTGCAGGGTTATCATGATCTATTCGAATAGCCGTGTCCTCGGTTATGGACTTCTTGCATGCTTACGTGGTACATAGACAACTTGAAATGGATACTCTAAAATGCTCAAGACAAGTGTGAGTGCTATGGATGGCTTTCTTGTAGGAAGACGAGGATGAATCCATAGTAGTGTATTGATGTGGTGTTTAGTGGACTCGTGTGCGCTGCCTCACCTCAAAGAAGTTTCTCGTTGTCGTAGAACAAGATAGCCACTGAATCAAAGTTGGCTTGCTGCAACTAAACCCCACATTACCTTCTTGATACAAATGCATCTATGATAGGAACTGATGTAAGTCTTGCTGAGTACCTTTGTACTCACGTTTGCTTTATTTATGTTTTGCAGGTGAGACATCTGTCTCACTAGTAGTACCGCTTGGACTTCGACGAGTAGCTTGTTACCTCAGCTACGATCTTGTACCCTTGGGAGGGTCTTGTAGATAGTCAGGCTTCTTAGCCTTTTTTATTTTTGTAGTTGTCTGTACTCATACATGTAATGCTTCCGCTTGTTGCTTGTATTCTCTGAATGATGGGTCATGTGACCCCTGTTTGTATTTAATGCTATGTGGCTCTTCTGGGCCTTTATCTATATAAGTTGTTTTATGTTGTGATGCCATGTTGTACAGCACATACTTGCATGTTATGCGTACGTGTGACATGTATTGCTATCTGTGGGATCCGACAATCTAGTTGTTTATCCTTGGCAGCCTCTCTTATGGGGAAATGTAGTCTAGTGCTTCCTTGAGCCATAGTAGTCCGCTACAGCCCGGTTCACCGGAGTCCTGCTAGCCCAGCACTACTGCTCAGGGCACTTGACTGGCCGGCATGTGTTTCACTTCGTTCCTGTGTCTGTCCCTTCGGGGAAATGTCACGCAGTGACATCCGGAGTCCTGCCTAGCCTGCTACAGCCCGGGTTCCCCGGAGTCCTGTTGGTCCAGTGCTACAGCCCGGATTCACACGCTGCTGACCGACATGCTCGATGTGAATTATGTATGCCTGTCCCCATAGGTTAGTGCCGCTTTGGGTTCACGACTAGCCATGTCGGCCCGGGTTCTCTGTCATATGGATGCTAGCGACACAATCATATACATGAGCCAAAAGGCGCAAACGGTCCCGGGCCAGGGTAAGGCGACACCCGTGGGAATACCGTGCGTGAGGCCACAAAGTGATATGAGGTGTTACCAGCTAGATCGATGTGACTTGGAATCGGGGTCCCAGCAGCTTTGGTATCAGAGTCTGACTGCCTGTAGGATTTCAAGCCAACCTGGTCGAAGTTGAGTCTAGAAATTCTTTAGCTATATAGGTGAATTGATTGTGGAAGGGAACGTAAGGCTCTTTTTACTCCTTATACCTCATGTCTTCTGATCTGAGTCATCCTATCTTTCCTACGGGGTTAAGGAACTAGGCTACCTCTTCTGTCTATTAGGATCACGTGTTACTACTCCGTAGTCTCTTAGGATTGGTTGATCTGAGTCATATCCCAGTTCGAGTATCTCCGGTGTAGCTTGTTTAGTAATATTTTTGAACCTTGAGTGATGATGTTGAGTTTGGTGCTACCCCGTCTTTGCAGAATGTTTCATTTTGAGCATTCTACTGCCGTTATGCTGCCGGAATTGTCCTAGGAGTTCAAGAGATAGTATTTTCCTTGTACTATATTCTATATCCTTATGATGATGCTAAATCCATCCTTGTTTCCTTGGTTTCGTTCTTCAGGATGTTGTCGGTTAACCGAAATTCTGTTGCTCGTAGCCGGAACCACGGAGATGGTAGGGATGAGGATCCTCCCGATCAGTCTTCGTTGGCAAAGTTCATGTTAGAAGTTGAGATGAACAAGCGTGAGACCAATCGCTTGTTAGCACGTATCGAGGAGAACACCGCACCCCAGTGCAAGGAGTCAGCGACCATCTATGATTTCATTGGTCTGAAACCACCTACCTTCCATCATTCCATCGAACCACTCGATGTAGATGACTGGCTTCATAGCATGACTCACAAGCTGCGTTCTGCGAACGTAGCTGAAAGTGACAAGGTCACTTATGCTGCATATCACCTGGAAGGTCCTGCTAGTCTTTGGTGGCAGAACTATGAGGCTATGCTTCTAGCTGGCCAGATAACCACCTGGAGAGATTTCACTGAGGATTTTCGCGAGCATCACATTCCTTAGGCTCTCATTTACCACAAGAGAGAAGAGTTCTGTAGTTTCACCCAGAGTAAGATGGCTGTTGATGCTTACAGTAGAGAGTTTGAGAACCTTGCCCGCTATGCTACAAAAGAGGTGTCCACGGACGCCAAGAAGCAGGCTAGGTTCTGGAAGGGTCTCAACCCCAAGTTGCGTCGTGATCTCCACTTGCATCATTGCAATACATTCCAGGCTCTTGTGAACAAGGCCATTAATGCATAGACATCTCAACTCACTTACGAGGAGTCTCGTAAGCACACCCGTGGTTTGGGTTCTTCGTCCGGTTCTACTTTGCAGAAGTGCCGGATTTGGGTTCCGAACTCCGCTCTTCCACCCGGTTATTCACCGAGGCCCTCTTATGTGGCGCTTCACCCAGTTCAGTTACATGCTCCACCCAAGCATGTTGGTAGACCGCTTGTCAAAGCGGGTCCACGTCCTACCTCAGGGACTTGCTTCACATGCGGAGAGCCAGGACACTATGCACGTGACTGCTCTCAAACCAATTATGCTACACCCCAGCCTGAGAAGTCTGTTGGCCGTGGTAAGCCATCACGCAAGATGATCAGTGTCAAGTCAGCTTCCACTGAACGTGGACATGTGCATCACGTCTCAGCTAGAGACGCCCGTGATGATCCAGATGTCGTTCTTGGTACACTCCTTGTCAATTGCCATCCAGCATCGGTTTTGTTCGATACTGGAGCATCTCATTCCTTCATTTCCGAAAGCTATGCTAACTTGCACAACATGTCATTTTGTGATATGCCCTCTCCACTAGTCATTCAAACTCCTGGATCCAAATGGCAAACTTCTAGTGTAAGCCTTGGTAATGAAATCCTTGTTGACAGACTTGTATTCTTTGCATCACTTATAGCCCTCAAGTCTACAGATATCAACATCATCTTGAGTATGGACTGAATGAAACCTCATTATGCCAAGATTGATTGTTACACAAGGTATGTTCAGCTTACACACCCATCTGGCAAGATAGTCACCGTCTCCACTAGAGTTGCAAAGCGCAAACTCTATTCTCTTAATGCCAGCCCTCTTCCAGACCTTGAAGATATCCCGGTAGTCCGTGACTTTCCGGATGTCTTTCTAGAGGAACTGCCAGGTATTCCACCTGACAGAGATGTAGAGTTTGTCATAGATCTTATCCCAGGAACCTCTTCAATCTCTAGGAGACCTTACAAGATGGCACCCTTAGAGCTAGCCGAGCTTAAGAAACAACTTGATGAGTCCTTGCAAAAGGGTTTCATCCATCCTAGTTATTCTCCTTGGGCATGCCCCGTCCTCTTTGTCAAGAAGAAGGATGGTACGGATCGGATGGTTGTAGATTATCGCCCCGTTAATTTGGTCACGATAAAGAACAAGTATCCGCTCCCCAGGATCAACGATCTGTATGATCAGCTCGCTGGATCCTCAGTCTTTTCCAAGATGGATTTGAGGTTAGGCTATCACCAAATCAAGATCAGAAACGGGGACATTCCTAAGATGGCTTTTGTCACTCGTTATGGCCAGTACGAGTACACCGTCATGTCCTTCGGTCTAACAAATGCTCAAGCTACATTCTCCCGCTTGATGAACTCGATCTTCATGGAGTACTTAGATAAGTTCGTCGTGGTTTACCTCAATGATATCCTTATTTACTCGAAGAACGAGGAAGAGCATGCCGAACATCTTAGACTTGTGTTAGAAAAACTCAGAGAGCACCGCCTTTATGCCAAGTTCTCCAAGTGCGAATTTTGGTTGCCAGAAGTGACCTACCTAGGCCACATGATATCTATTAAGGGCATTGTCGTCAATCCCAAGAGAGTTTAGGCCGTTCTTGATTGGACCCCGCTTGAAACAGTTAAGCAAGTTAGGATTTTCCTTGGCCTAGCCAGTTATTGTCGCCGCTTCGTTGAGAACTTCTCCAAAGTGGCCAAACCTCTCACGGAACTTCTCAAGAAAGATAAAAAGTTTGAGTGCTCCCCACAGTGTGAGTACAGTTTTCAGGAACTGAAAAGACGCCTGACTTCTTCTCCCATACTCGTCCCACCGGATTTCACTAAAGACTTTGTTATCTACCACGATGCCTCACGACAGGGACTAGGTTGCATTCTTATGCAAGATCGCCATGTGATTGCCTATGCATCTCGACAGTTGCATCCACATGAGGAGAATTATCCTACACATGATCTAGAGCTTGCACCCATAGTCTATGCACTTAAGACCTGGCGACATTACCTTCTCGGTAAACGTTGCGAGATTTACACCGACCACCAGAGTCTCAAGTATATCTTCACCCAACCAGATTTGAACCTTAGGCAAAGACGTTGGTTGGAGTTGATCTCAGATTACGACTTAGGGATTACCTACACCCCAGGCAAGGGGAATGTCATGGCTGATGCGCTAAGTCATAAGTCCTATTGCAACAATCTCATGTTGCAGCAGGGCCAACCACTTCTCCATGAGGAATTATGTAAACTTAACCTTCACATTGCTCCTCACGGGTTCCTTTCTACCTTGGTGGCGAAACCTACTCTTATGGATCATATCATAGAAGCCCAGAAGCATGATACGGGGATTACCCGGATCAAGAGAAACATAGCCAAGGGTGTTGCTGGTAGTTTCTCATTAGATGATCGAGGTGTTGTTTTCTTCGGAAACCGCCTGGTGGTTCCCAAGAAGGAGCATCTTCGACAACTGATCCTTAAGGAGGTGCATGAATCTCCTCTCACAATTCATCTCGGTAGTACTAAGATGTATCAGGACCTACGCCAGAGGTTCTAGTGGACTAGGATGATGAGAGAAATTGCTCAGTTTATTGCTAATTGCAACGTTTGTTGTCGCGTTAAGGCAGAGCATCAAAGGCCTGCTGGCACCCTTCAGCCTTTAGCTATTCCTGAATGGAAATGGGATAAAGTTGGTATGTACTTCATCACTGGCTTTCCCAGGACCAAGAAAGGGAATAATGCTATCTTCGTAGTCATTGATCGTCTTTCCAAAGTGGCTCACTTCCTACCTGTTCGAGAGAGTATCACTGCTAGTCAGCTTGCTGACTTATATATTTCTCGAATAGTGTCACTTCATGGTGTCCCACTAGAGATCAATTCAGACCGTGGTAGTCTCTTCACTTCTCATTTCTGGGAGAGTTTCCAAACAGCCATGGGCACCCATCTTTCCTTCAGTACCGCTTTCCACCCTCAGTCAAGTGGTCAGGTGGAAAGGGTCAACCAAATTATCGAAGACATGCTTAGAGCTTGTGTTATCTCATTTGGTATGGATTGGGAGAAGTGTCTTCCCATCGCCGAGTTTTCTTATAACAACAGCTACCAATCCAGCCTCAAGAAAGCTCCTTTTGAGGTTTTGTATGGACGAAGAGGTCGAACACCTTTGAACTCGTCAGAAACCGGTGGAAGACAATTCTTTGGACCGGATATGATCCAGGAGGCAGAAGAGCAAGTTCGCATCATTCATGAGAATTTGAAAACAGCCCAATCTCGTCAAAAGAGCCAGTATGACCGTCGTCATAAGGAAGTGGCTTATGAAGTTGGCGACAAGGCTTACCTTCGGGTTACCCCTTTGAAGGGTACCCATTGTTTCGGTATCAAGGGCAAGTTGGATCCTTGTTACATTGGTCCTTTTTGCATTCTCGCCAAACGAGGAGAGGTTTCCTACCAGTTGGAACTACCCCCACATCTTTCTCGAGTACATGATGTCTTCCACGTCTCCCAACTCAGGCGTTGCTTCTCGGATCCCATCCGCGGAGTGGACCATGAAACGCTTGATCTCCAAGATAACCTCACTTATCGAGAGTACCCCGTACGCATTCTGGATCAAGCAGAGTGTGTCACTCGACGTCATAACATCAAGTTTCTCAAGGTTCAGTGGTCTCATCATTCCGAGAGAGAAGCTACCTGGGAGCGTGAAGATCGTCTTCGACTTGAGTACCCCACTATCCTTCCGCCAACTCCTGAATCTCGGGACGAGATTTCTTCGAGTGGGGGCGAGTTGTCACATCCCTAGTTCTGGTATGACCTGGACCAGCTAGTCATTTGTGCATCATGTTTAAATTCCATTTAAAATTGAAATGGGGATTTGTGAAACCCTCAGAATCATTCTGGAAATGACCCAAATAAAAAAACTTGCTCTAAAAGGGTCCAAGAAAATGCTCATGTTGCTCTCTGAAAATCTTGGACAGAGATAAAATTCAAACCAACATTTTCAGGAGCTCATAAGTATTTATTTTGGACTTTTGGAATTAATTCAATAATTATTTGCATTGGATTTATATTTGAATTATTTCAAATATGATCCAATAACTCTAAAAATTTGCAAGTGGCCTTGAATACTTTTAAACATGCCACATAAGAAATTTCAGAAGTTTATGAAATGATTTGGTACAAAAATCAAATCAAAACAAATGTCAGGAAATAGAAAAGAAAAGAAATGGAAAAACCTACCTGGACCTTACCCGCGGCCTGGCACTGTGCAGCCCAACTAGCCAGCCCGACCCATCCCCACCTCCCCTGTCGTCTTCCTCCTTTTGCCAGGAGGATGAAGGGCGCGTGGTCGACGCGCACGAGCACACGCCGGCCACCTCCTGCTTCCCTACTCGCCGCTGGAGGCACCCGAAGACGCCACGCGCCCCCCTCAGACCCGCTCACTCTCCCCAGTCCCCTCCTCTCCTCTCCCTTGCTTTCTTGCTCGCGACCGAGCGCGTTCGTCGCCGCCGTTCACCGCTGCCTTAGCCACCGCCTCCCCCTCGCCCTCTCCCCGTGCTCAGAACCTCCGCCACATCGCCGGCTACCTCCTCGCCGAGCCACGCACCTCCGGACGGCCTCCATCATCACCACCGTCATCTTCTTCACCACCGACCGCCGTGGATCCCCACCGCCCATTTGCCGCCATCTCCGCCTCCCCGAGCTCACCGAGAAGCTCTTCGTGACCGCAGTGAGCCCCTGAGCATTTTCCCCCTCTCCCCATGGTCGAATTTCTCGCTGCAACGCCGATGACCGCGAGTCCCGTATGCCGCTGCCGCACGAGCTCCTCGCCGACGAGGCTCCGGTGACCAAATGGTCTCGTGCGTGCCTCTGTTGGGTTCGTGAGCTCTCGTAGAACATGTGGGTGCAAACTGTTGGTCCTCCCGCACGCCGTGTCGTCGATTCTGTCGACACCCGAGCTTCGGCCGCCGCCCAGCTCGCTGCTGCCGCTGCTACAGACCACCTCGCGCCCTCACACTGCCACCGCTAGATGCGCACGAGCTCCAGCTAGCCGTAGACGCCAACCGCGTCGCAAACCGCCGCCTGTAGCGCGAGCCCAAGCAACTCCGGCGAGCCTCCGCCGCGAGATGTGGTCGCCGGTGCTAAATCCGGTGACGCTGACCTGGCAAGATTAGTTTAGGACTCATCCCCCCCCCCAATTAGTGACACTGACAGCGGGCCCTGGCACCTTAATCTTTTAAGTTTAATTAGAAATACCCCCCTGTTTAACCTGTGACACTGACGTGTGGACCCCACACGTCAGGTTTGACCTGGTCAGCCCCGTTGACTCACTTACGTCATGCTTATGTACTGCTGACGCAATATATCATTTTCTGGTATTAAAATAAATCAGGAAATTCCAGAAAATGATATAAACTTCAAAAATTCATAGAAATTCAACCGTAACTCAGATTGAAATAATTTATATATGAAAAATTATCAGAAAAATTCAATCTATCCATCTGTACCATTTTCATGCATGACAAACCAACCTATACATGCTGTATATATGAAAACATATGAATGGCTTATATAAAGAGCTTATTTTGGAGATGCATTTGAATCTTTGGTTCAAATGGATTTCATCCAAATAAAAGCTAGTTGCATTAGCTCAATCAGCATCACATATTCATGCCATGATCATGCATCATATTGTTGCATATGGTTGTGTATTGATTATCGACACCGTTCCTTCTCGATAGGTCCTGCTCCAGAGACCGATCCAGAGTACCTGTCAGAGGAGTAGTGCCCCCTTGTTGATCTACCAGGCAAGCAAACCCCCTTGTTCATTCTGATACAATCCTACTCTCTCGCTCCTGCTCTCAATTATTGCATTAGGACAACAATGATTCAACTACTACTTTGTGCTGCGGTAGTTGAACCCATTCCTCTGCATGACCTGTCATTGCCACAGTAACTAGTTGAAACCCACTAGCATGTGTAGGAGTTGATTGAAGCAATTGTTGTGTTCCTACCATGCCATGCTTGCTATTGCTTAGAGTGTGTCAGGTCTGATTCATTGGGAATGAATTGGAGTACAGTGCTATGTTCTGATGTTGAGAGTTAAGCGTGTGAACACGATTTGGTAAAGGTAGCGGTGAGAGGCCATGTAGGAGTACATGGTGGGTTGTCTCACTAGAACCGTCCTTAAGCACTGAGTTCTATGTATGTTGTCCAATGACTCGATACTACCACACATTGGGTTCCGGTAACTCGACCCCTCTCGATTTATTAACCAACTTGATCTCTGTCCAGGAATCGCAACTAGTTTCTAGTGTTTGTTGGTAGTGTTAGTAGTCTACCAAGGGGCACCCGGCCAGGTGGGCTTGGGATAGACTAGGCACAGTGGCATGGTGTACCAAGTGGCACCCGTATGGTGGGCTTGGGAACCCTGCTCACATCATTTGGGGCCATGAGTGAGACCTCGGCCAGATCTCCTTGCGGATGGAACCCGAATAGGCGATAAACCTGGATGAGAGACTTGTGTGGTTAGTCAGGTCATGGCCGACACCCTCGCCAGGCTTCCGCTTGAAGGTTGCCGAGGTACATGACGTGTACATGGTGATAAGTGGTGAGAGCGTGTGTGAAGAAGTACACCCCTGCAAGGTTATCATGATCTATTCGAATAGCCATGTCCTTGGTTATGGACTTCTTGGATGCTTACGTGGTACATAGACAACTTGAAATGGATACTCTAAAATGCTCAAGACAAGTGTGAGTGCTATGGATGGCTTTCTCGTAGGAAGACGAGGATGAATCCATAGTAGTGTATTGATGTGGTGTTTAGTGGACTCGTGTGCGCTGCCTCACCTCAAAGAAGTTTCTCATTGTCGTAGAACAGGATAGCCACTAAGTCAAAGCTGGCTTGCTGCAACTAAACCCCACATTACCTTCTTGATACAAATGCATGTATGATAGGAACTGATGTAAGTCTTGCTGAGTACCTTTGTACTCACGTTTGCTTTATTTATGTTTTGTAGATGAGACATCTATCTCACTAGTAGTACCGCTTGGACTTCGACGAGTAGCTTGTTACCTCAGCTACGATCTTGTACCCTTGGGAGGGTCTTGTAGATAGTCAGGCTTCTCAGCCTTTTTCTTTTTGTAGTTGTCTGTACTCAGACATGTAATGCTTCCGCTTGTTGCTTGTATGCTCTGAATGATGGGTCATGTGACCCCTGTTTGTATTTAATGCTATGTGGCTCTTCTGGGACTTTATCTATATGAGTTGCGTTATGTTGTGATGCCGTGTTGTACAACACATACTTGCATGTTATGTGTACGTGTGACGTGTATTGCAATGTGTGGGATCCGACAATCTAGTTGTTTATCCTTGGCAGCCTCTCTTATGGGGAAATGTAGTCTAGTGCTTCCTTGAGCCATAGTAGTCCGCTACAACACGGTTCACCGCAGTCCTGCTAGCCCAGCACTACTGCTCAGGGCAGTTGACTGGCCGGCATGTGTTTCCCTTCGTTCATGTGTCTGTCCCTTTGGGGAAATGTCACGCAGTGACATCCGGAGTCCGGCCTAGCCTGCTACAGCCCGGATTCCCTGGAGTCCTGTTAGCCCAGTGCTACAGCCCGGATTCACACGCTGCTGACCAACATGCTCGATGTGAATCATGTATGCCTGTCCCCATAGGTTAGTGCCGCTTTGGGTTCACGACTAGCCATGTCGGCCCGGGTTCTCTGTCATATGGATGCTAGCGACACAATCATATATGTGAGCCAAAAGGCGGAAATGGTCCCGGGCCAGGGTAAGGCGACACCTGTGGGAATACCGTGCGTGAGGCCGCAAAGTGATATGAGGTGTTACCAGCTAGATCGATGTGACTTGGAATCGGGGTCCCGACATAAT
Source organism: Triticum aestivum (assembly GCF_018294505.1). Lineage (NCBI taxonomy): Eukaryota > Viridiplantae > Streptophyta > Magnoliopsida > Poales > Poaceae > Triticum > Triticum aestivum. Next base: position 481,741,396 of record NC_057812.1, read on the forward strand.
TTCATAACCAAAGCAAATTACCATGCTGTTATAGAAGACTCTCAAAATAATATAAGTGAAGCATGAGAGATCAATTATTTCTATAAAAATAAACCACCACCATGCTCTAAAAGGATATAAGTGCAGCACTAGAGCAACAACAAACTACCCCGAAAGATATAAGTGAAGATCAATGAGTAGTCAAATAATTATGCAACTATGTGAAGACTGTCTAACATTTAATAATTTCAGATCTTGGCATTTTATTCAAACAGCAAGCAAACCAAAAGAAAATAAAATGACGGTCCAAGCAAAACACATATCATGTGGTGAATAAAAATATAGCTCCAAGTAAAGTTACCGATGAAGGAAGACGAAAGAGGGGATGCCTTCCGGGGCATCCCCAAGCTTAGGCTCTTGCCACTCCTTATTCCATAGTCCATCGAATCTTTACCCAAAACTTGAAAACTTCACAACACAAAACTTAACAGAAAACGCGTAAGCTCCGTTAGTATGAGAAAATAAATCACCACTTAGGTACTATTGTGAACTCATTATAAATGCATATTGGTGTAATATCTACTGCATTCAAACTCATCTATGGTTCATACCCTCCGATACTACTCATAGATTCATCAAAATAAGCAAACAACACATAGAAAACAGAATCTATCAAAAACCAAACAGTCTGTAGTAATCTGGATCAAACATATACTTATGAAACTCATAAAATTCTCAAATAAATTGGTGGACCTGAGGAATTTGTCTATTAATCCAATGAAAAAAGAATCATCTTAATATCACTCTCCAGTAAAAATGGCAGCTAATCTCGTGACCACTAAAGTTTCTGTTTTTACAGCAAGATCACAAAGACTTCACCCATGTCTTCCCAAAGGTTCTACTTGGGACAAACACTAATTAAACATAAAAACACAACAAAAACAGAGGCTAGATAAATTATTTATTACTAAACAGTAACAAAAAGGAAGGAACAAAAATAAACTTGGGTCGCCTCCCAACAAGCGCTATCGTTTAACGCCCCTAGCTAGGCATGATGATTTCAATGATGCTCACATAAAAGATAAGAATTGAAACATAAAGAGAGCATCATGAAGAATATGACTAGCACATTTAAGTCTAACCCACTTCCTATGCATAGGGATTTTGTGAGCAAACAACTTATAGGAACAATAATCAACTTGCATAGGAAGGCAAAACAAGCATAACTTCAAAACTTTAAGCACATAGAAAGGAAACATGATATTATTGCAATTCCTACAAGCATATGTTCCTCCCTCATAATAATTTTCAGTAGCATCATGAATGAATTTAACATTATAACTATCACATAAAGCATTCATTTTGTGATCTACAAGTATAGGAATTTTATTACTCTCCACATAAGAAAAATTCTTCTCATTCATAATAGTGGGACCAAACTCAACAAAATAACTATCATGTGAGGCATGATCCAATTGAAAACTAAAATCATGATGACAAGTTTCATGGTAATCATTATTCTTTATAGCATACAAGTCATCACAATAATCATCATAGATAGCAACTTTGTTCTCATAATCAATTGGAACCTCTTACGAAATAGTGGATTCATCACCAAATAAAGTCACGACCTCTCCAAATCCACTTTCATCAATATAATCATCATAAATAGGAGGCATGCTTTCATCATAATAAATTTTCTCATGAAAACTCGGGGGACAAAAGATATCATCTTCATCAAACATAGCTTCCCCAAGCTTGTGGCTTTGCATATCATTAGCATCATGGATATTCAAGGAATTCATACTAACAACACTGCAATCATGCTCATCATTCAAATATTTAGTGCCAAACATTCCAATGCATTCTTCTTCTAACACTTTGGCACAATTTTCCTTTCCATCATACTCACGAAAGATATTAAAAAGATGAAGTGTATGAGGCAAACTCAATTCCATATTATTTTTGTAGTTTTCTTTTATAAACTAAACTAGTGCTAAAACAAGAAACAAAAATATTTGATTGCAAGATCTAAAGATATACCTTCAAGCGCTAACCTCCCCGGCAACGGCGCCAGAAAAGAGCTTGATGTCTACTATAGAACCTTCTTCTTGTAGACGTTGTTGGGTCTACAAGTGCAGAGGTTTGTAGGACAGTAGCAAATTTCCCTCAAGTGGATGACCGAAGGTTTATCAATCTGTAGGAGGCGTAGGATGAAGATGGTCTCTCTCAAACAACCTTGCAACCAAATAACAAAGAGTCTCTTGTGTCCCCAACACACCCAATACAATGGTAAATTGTATAGGTGCACTAGTTCGGCGAAGAGATGGTGATACAAGTGGTATATGGATGGTAGATAATGTTTTTTGTAATCTGAAAATATAAAAACAGCAAGGTAACTAATGATACGAGTGAGCACGAATGGTATTGCAACGCGTTGAAACAAGGCCTAGGGTTCATACTTTCACTAGTGCAAGTTCTCTCAAAAATAATAACATAATTGGATCATATAACTATCCCTCAACATGCAACAAAGAGTCACTCCAAAGTCACAAATAGCAGAGAACAAACGAAGAGATTATGGTAGGGTACAAAACCACCTCAAAGTTATCCTTTCTGATCGATCTATTCAAGAGTCCGTAGTAAAATAATGAAGCTATTCTTTCCGTTCAATCTATCATAGAGTTCGTACTAGAATAACACCTTAAGACACAAATCAACCAAAACCCTAATGTCACCTAGATACTCCAATGTCACTTCAAGTATCCGTGGGTATGATTATACGATATGCATCACACAATCTCAGATTCATCTATTCAAACCAACACAAAGTACTTCAAAGAGTGCCCCAAAGATTTTACTGGAGAATCAAGACGAAAACGTGTGCCAACCCTTTTGCATAGGTTCATGGGCGGAACCCGCAAGCTGATCATCAAAACATACATCAAGTGGATCAATAGAATACCCCATTGTAACCATGGGTATCCCACGCAAGACATACATCAAGTGTTCTCAAATCCTTAAAGACTCAATCCGATAAGACAACTTCAAAGGGAAAACTCAATTCATTACAAGAGAGTAGAGGGGGAGAAACATCATAAGATCCAACTATAATAGCAAAGCTCGCGATACATCAAGATCGTATCACCTCAATAACATGAGAGAGAGAGATCAAACACATAGCTACTGGTGCATACCCTCAGCCCCGAGGGTGAACTACTCCCTCCTCGTCATGGAGAGCGTCGGGATGATGAAGATGGCCACCGGAGAGGGATTCCCCCCTCCGGCAGGGTGCCGGAACGGGTCTAGATTGGTTTTCGGTGGCTATGGAGGCTTCTGGCGGCGGAACTCCCGATCTATTCTGCTCCCTTGAAGTTTCTAGGGTATATGGATATATATAGGAGGAAGAAGTACGTCGGTGGATCTCCGGGCTGTCCACGAGGCAGGGGGCGCGCCCAGGGGGTGGGTGCGCCCCCACCCTCATGGGCAGCCCGGGACTCTCATGGTCCATCTCCGATACTCCGTGGGCTTCTTCTGGTCCAAAAATAAGTTCCGTGAAGTTTCAGGTCAATTGGACTCCGTTTGATTTTCCTTTTCTGCGATACTCTAAAACAAGGAAAAAACAGAAACTGGCACTGGTCTCTGGGTTAATAGGTTAGTCCCAAAAATCATATAAAATAGCATATAAATGCATATAAAACATCCAAGGTTGATAATATAATAGCATGGAACAATAAAAAATTATAGATACGTTGGAGACGTATTAGGCAGCATCACTCCAAACAAAATGATTTGTCTTCTTCATCATCTAGTACAGAGGAATAGCTGAGGGAGTCCTGGATTAGGGGGTCCCCGGGCGTCCAGCCTGTGTGACATGGGCCAAACTGTTGGGCCATGAAGATACAAGATAGAAGACTTCCTCCCATGTCCGGATGGGGCTCTCCTTTGCGTGGATAGCAAGCATGGCATCCGGATGTATTATTTCCTTTTTTGTAACCGACTTTGTGTAACCCTAGGCCCCTTCGGTGTCTATATAAACTGGAGGGTTTAGTCCGTAGAAGAGAATCACAATCATATAGGCTAGACTTCTAGGGTTTAGCCACATCGATCTCATCGTAGATCAACTCTTGTAATCCTCATACTCATCAAGATCAATCAAGCAGGACGTAGGGTATTACCTCCATCAAGAGGGCCCAAACCTGGGTAAACACCGTGTCCCCTGTCTCATGTTACCATCAACCTTAGACGCACAGTTCAGGACCCCCTACCCGAGATCCGTCGGTTTTGACACCTATATTGGTGCTTTCATTGAGAGTTCCGTTGTGTCGCCGCCAGAAGGTTTGATGGATCCATCAATCATCCGCAATGATGCTGCCCTGGGGGAGGTTTTTCTCCCCATCCAGATTTTCATATTCGGCGGCTTCGCACTGCGGGCCAACTCGCTTGGCCATCTAGAGCAGATCGACAGCTACGCCCCATGTCACCATATTAGTTTTCGAAACTTGGATTATGTCGCTGACATCCAAGGAGACTTGATCTTCCAAGGATTTACGATCCCAACCTCCGCTCAGGCCTTAGAGCCAGAGCGCTTCGCCAGGTCTGAAGACGGGATTTCTAAACCCACCGGACTATCTGTGGCCACTAAGCCCAGTATAGGAGAGTCGGGGAAAATTGTGTCTGGGTTTTCCAGGTGCTTTCCATCACACAGTACTTCCGTACTATGGCCAAGTCAGTGAAGTGTGCTATGTCACGGCGACTTATGGCGTTGAGGATTCCCTTGTCCGTGCAATTGTTGCAAAAGAACGAAATTGCGTCTTCCTCGCGACAGTCCTTGACCTTGTTCATTACAAGGAGGAATCTGGCCCAATAGTGATGTACTGTCTCTTGGGGCGCTTGCCTAATGTGGGAAAGATTGTTTGTATCTGGGTGGGTGGGTGGATTTAAGTCCGTACCTTGACCCAATCTGAGACCCCGGGGAAGGAGAGTTTCTGATCTTGGAAGTTCAGCTCCGGGATGTTGCCCCGTAGGTTCAGTATGCAGCTTGATTCTAGGTTCAGGGTTAGGGCGATCTCCTCCCGTGAGCGGGTATCCGGCTTGGAGAGCTCGGGAATCTGGACATGGTTCGTCCTCAGGATAGAGGGAGAATCGCCGCATTGCTCCTCCACCACCGCTATCTGATGGGTGACTGGCGGAGAGTTGATCTTCCTTTGGTCGGGTTTAAGCCCGATCCGATCGTAGTCCGTAGCGACTCCCAGAATGGCGATGCGATCCAAGAGCTCATTCAAAGAGGAGAGCTCCATTGGATCCATCTGCTCGGCGAATTTCGAGCCGATGTGGAGGCTACTTTCGATGACCCGAGAAGTCATCGTCGGCGCAGCGGCCGAGCGGGCGGTCATGACGAAGCCACCTAGTCGGAGAGTTTGGCCTACAGCTAGGGCTCCCCCAGAGGTGATGTTGTCCTTGACAACGAGACGAGCCATCCCTCCTTATGATGACGATACAGTGGAACTCTCAATGAAAGCACCAATGTCGGTGTCAAAACCGGTGGATCTCGGGTAGGGGGTCCCAAACTGTGCGTCTAAGGCGGATGGTAAAAGGAGGCAGGGGACACAATGTTTACCCAGGTTCGGGCCCTCTTGATGGAGGTAATACCCTACGTCCTGCTTGATTGTTCTTGATGATATGAGTATTACAAGGGTTGATCTACCACAAGATCGTAGAGGCTAAACCCTAGAAGCTAGCCTATGGTATGATTGTCTGTTGTCCTACGGACTAAACCCTCCAGTTTATATAGACACTGGAGGGGGATAGGGTTACACAAGGTCAGTTACAAGGGAGGAGATCTAACATCCGTATTGCCTAGCTTGCCTTCCACGCCAAGGAGAGTCCCATCTGGACACGGGACAAAGTCTTCAATCTTGTATCTTCATGGTCCAATAGTCTGGCCAAAGGATATAGTCCAGCTGTCCGGAGACCCCCTAATATAGGACTCCCTCAGCGGGGGTGTGCCCCGATGCGCGATTACGGCTGCAAGCCAAACATGACAAGCATAATCACGCCCGGGCCAAAAGCCACAGAAGGACTCCATCCGAACTACGTCACGACCTGGCCCGATATAGAGGCGCTGCACACCCCCTCTGCTTCACTGATGAAGTAATGGAGCACAAATTCATAGAAGGGTTTAAACCCATAAATATCAAATGATATGATGGAACAACAGATCCCGCAGTATGGATTGAGGACTTTCTTCTCCATATTCATATGGCCCGCGGTGATGATCTTCATGCCATCAAATACCTCCCGCTAAAACTCAAGGGACCAGCTCGGCACTGGTTGAACAGCATGTACGAAAACACCATTGGCAGCTGGGAGGACTTGGAAGACGCCTTCCGTGACAACTTCCAAGGCACATACGTCCGACTCCCGGATGCCGATGACTTAAGTCACACAGTTCAACAGCTCGGAGAGTCAGCCAGGAAATTCTGGACAAGGTTCTTAACTAAAAAGAACCAGGTCCTCAACTGCCCAGATGCCGAAGCCCTAGCGGCCATTAAGCACAACATCCACGACGAATGGCTCGCCTGACACCTCAGCCAAGAAAAGCCGAAGTCCATGGCGGCCCTCACGACACTTATGATCCACTTTTGTGCGGGCGAAGATAGTTGGCTAGACCGTAGAAATCATAATGCAAGCGAACCTGGCACCTCCGAAGCCAAGAATAGCAACAACAAGCCCTGACGCAACAGGCATAAGCGTTCAAACAATGGTGACAATACTGATGACACATCGAGCAATGTCGTATTCAGTGGCTCCAAGTCTGGTCAGCGGAAGAAGCCATATAAAAGGAACAATCTGGGCTCTTCCAGCTTGGACCGCAGACCCGATCGTCCATGTCAGGTCCATGGCACCCCAGATAAACCAGCCAATCATACCCACCGAAGTTGTTGGGTCTTTAAACAGGCCGGCAAGTTAAATGCCGAAGAACAGGAGAAGGGGTCACAAAGTGAGAATGACGACGAGGAGCCCCGTCCACCGGACATAGGGGGACAGAAGACGTTTCCCCCCTAGGTTAAAACGGTGAGCATGATATACGCTACCCATATACCCAAAAGGGAGCGCAAACGAGCACTTAGGAACGTCTATGCGATAGAGCCAGTCGCCCCAAAATTCAACCCATGGTCGTCCTTTCCAATCACCTTCGATCGCAGGGATCATCCGACCAATATCCATCATGGCGGTTCAGCCGCATTGGTCCTCGATCCAATCATTGACGGATTCCACCTTACGCGCGTCCTCATGGATGGTGGCAGCAACCTCAACCTGCTATATCAGGACACAGTCCGCAAGATGGGCATCGATCCATCAAGGGTCAAGCACACAAAAACTACCTTTAAAGGAGTAATACCAGGCGTAGAGGCCCGCTACACAGGCTCAATCACATTGGAAGTCATCTTCGGATCCCTGGACAACTTCCGAAGTGAAGACTTGATCTTTGATATCGTCCCTTTTCGCAGTGGCTATCACGCACTGCTTGGACGAACCGCATTTGCTCGATTTAATGCGGTGCCGCACAATGCTTATCTCAACCTCAAGATGCCCGGACCATGCAGTGTCATAACAGTCAATGGAAACACGGAGCGCTCCCTCCGTACTCAGGAGCACACCGCGGCCCTAGTAGCGGAAGTACAAAGCGGCCTTATCAAGCAGAATTTTAATTCGGTGGCCAAGCTCCCGGACACTGTCAAACGAGTCCGGACTACTCCGCAGCAGGACAGTCCAACTCGTCAAGAGTTCGACTAGCAATTCGGCCTCCGTCTTAGTCCCGAACACGTAGCGGCATACGTACCGCGCGTACATAACTATGCACTCAAAATACCATGGGCAAAGACGAAGGCGTCACTCGATTTTGGTCCAT